>NW_004444037.1:8342867-8451301 GCF_000243295.1 Trichechus manatus latirostris | reverse complement strand
GGCTTTTAAGACCCCAGACACTACTCACCAAGGTAGAATGTAGAGCATTATCTTTATAAGTAGTGTCATGCCAATTGAGCTAGATGTTCCAACAAGGGGATACTTTGTGGTTTAAAATCAGGAAAGGTGCGTATGTCAGGGTTTTATCCTTTCACCATACCTATTTAATCTGTATTCTGAACAAATAAATGAGAAGCTGGACTATATGAAGAAGAATGGGGCATCAGGATTGGAGGAAGACTCATTAACAGCCTGCATTATGCAGATGACACGACCTTGCTTGCTGAAAGTGAAGAGGACTCGAAGCACTTACTGATGAAAATCAAAGACTGCAGCCTTCAGTACGGATTACACTTGATCATAAAGAAAACAAAAATCCTCACAACTGGTCCAATAAACAACATCATGATAAACGGAGAAAAGATTGAGGTTGTCAAGGATTTCATTTTACTTGAATCCATAATCAACACCCGTGGAAGCAGCAGTCAAGAAATCAAACAAGTCATTGCACTGGGTAAATCTGCTGCAAAAGACCTCTTTAAAGTGTTAAAAAGCAAAGATGTCACTTTAAGGACTAAGGTGCACCTGACCCAAGCCATGGTGTTTTCAATCACCTCATATGCTTGTGAAAGTTGGATGATGAATAAGGAAGACCAAAGAAGAATTGATGCCTTTCGGTTGTGGTGTTGACAAAGAATGTTAAATATACCATGGACTGCCTAAAGAATGAGCAAATCTGTCTTGGAAGAAGTACAGTCAGAATGCTCCTTAAGAGGCGAGGATGGCGAGACTTTGTCTCGTATACTTTGGACATGTTATCAGGAGAAACCACCCCCTGGAGAAGGACATCATGCTTGGTAGAGTAGAGGGCCAGCGAAAAAGAAGAAGACCCTTAACGAGATGGATTGACACAGTGGCTGCAACAATGGGCTCAAATATAAGAACGATCATGAGGATGGTGCAGGACTGGGTAGTGTTTTGTTCTGTTGTACATGGCATTGCTATGAGTTGGAACAGACTGGACAGCACCTAATGACAACAACACATTAGCTTCTTTGTCCCTTGTAGGGCCAACTCTTAGGTATGTTCTATATCATCATCCCTAGGTCCCCAGTGGTATTGAATTCCAGTTACCCAAAGGGATAATCTGCTTATTAACACACCTTCTATTGGTCCCTTCCTTTCCTATGTCACTTCCTAACACCCCTACCAGTGTTTCCTATGCCAAGTTATCTGAAAGAAACCTCTCAAACTATTGTTGACAGTTGCTGTTGAGTCGGCTTCGACTTACAGTGACATTATGTATAACAGAACAAAACGTTACTTGGTCCTGCACCATCTTCATGATCATTCATATGGTTGAATCTATTATTGTGGCTATTATGTCAATCCATCTAATAAAGGGCTTCCCTCATTTTCTCTGACCCTCTGTTTTTAGAAACATGATATCCTTTTCACATCATCTTTCCTGATACCAAAGAGCTCTGGTGGCCCAGTGGTTAAAGCATTCGATTGCTAACCAAAAGGTGGTTTGAACCCATGAGCCACTTTGCTGGAGAGTGATGTGGCAGTCTGCTTCCATAAAGGTATACAGTCTCCGAAACCCTGTGGGGCAGTTCTACTCTGTCCTATAGGTTTGCTTTGAGTCGGAATCAACTTGACAGCAGTTGGTTTGGTTTGGTTTGGTTTCCTGATGCCAGGTCCAAAGTAAACAAGACAAAGTCTCACCATCCTTGCTTCTAAGGAGAATTCTGGTTGTATTTCTTCTAAGACAATTAGTTTGTTTTTCTAGCAGTCCATGGTATATTCAATCTTCTTCACCAACACCACAGTTCATATGCATCAATTCTTATTCTTTTCGTTTTTATTGTCCATCTTTACCATGCATACGAGGCCATTGAAAAGACCATGGCTTAGGTCAGGCTCACCTTTGCTTTTTAGAACTTTAAAGAGGTCTTTTGCCACAGATTTGCCCAGTGCAATATCTCGTTTGATTTCTTGATTGATGCTTTCATGGGCAGTCTAAGTTATCTTAAACAAACCTCTCAAACTGCTTGTACCCAAATCCTTGCCTCAGTGTCTGCTACTGGAGGAACTCCACCTAAGTTGGTAGGAAGGACGAAGGGCCAAAGGGCTCTATAGGAAACTAACAGTGTCCACTACAGGTACGTAGATATCCCAGAACCACTTGCAAAAGCTTTGAGATTCCCTAAGGTTTGTTTACTGGTTTCCTGCTATGGTCTTCTAAAATGATCCCCAAGCTAAGAATGAGCTTTGTTATCTCCAGGCATATGCACAAACCTGAAAACCTTCTGACAAAATGCAAAATCATAGATTTTCTGGGAACTTGATGGCTATGATTAATGTAAAACCCTTTTGAATAAGCTTCAGAGGCTTTATTTAGTCAGATGCTTCAGATGGAAATTTTTTGACTATAGATTTCCTTCCTGATATGCCTAGCTTTTCTCATCTGGGAAAAAGGTGTTGATTTCTTGAGGTTTTGGTTTACTTGCGATTTGGATAGTTTTACTAAATCTGCTTTATAGGGATTTGAAAGATTATTATTATGTATAGAATAATATTTTTTAAAAGAATCTTATTTCTCCTAATTAATTCTCCTAATAAATGTTAGTTTATAACATTCCTGGAGTTATTATTTCAAAATCTGAGGTTCAAAAGGGATGTAACCACTAGACGGATAGGAAAAATTGAAAGCTTGATTTTCCTCAGCTAAAATTGGAAACCAGAACTTTATCGCTCATATTTTCAGATGTCATGTGGCTGGAACCTTGGACATGTGGGATGTGGGTGGTTTAGACTTTCTTCAGCTTCCTACTGGAAACTGAAGAGTTTTCCTGACAGCAGTAATAAATCATACATCCACAGGAAGCAAAGAGATAATTGAAATGAAACACGAGCTGTGAAATATCCTCCCTGAGATTATTACGGCCCTTTCCTCGGTGGTTTTTCTTCTTGGATCTGTTAGAGAAATGTGTCTTCAGGAGGATGCATAAGTCAGAGATGTCAAAATTACCTGCTTTTGTGGAAATATTTGTTTGCTCACATTGCAAAGAGGTGTAAGTTGTCTTAATGAGCGCACCTTACAAACTCTACATAGCTTTACTTGTTTTAAGCTATTACAAATCCAGGGTATTTTTTGAGTTTCTGAATTTAAATTTTTGACTTGCTTCAAGGAACCCTGGTGGTGCAACGATTAGGTGCTCAGCTGTTAACCAAAAGGTTGGCAGTTCAAATCTACCCAGCCACTGTGTGGGAGAAAGACCTGGCGGTCTGCTGCTGTAAAGATGACAGCCAAGAAAACCTTATGGGACAGTTCTACTCTGTCACATGGTGTCGCTATGAGGTGGAATCAGCACAGCAGCATTCAACAACAACAAGTATACAATAAAGGAATTTACTACAGTTCATAGGAAATAAATATTCTGGGAATTTTAGTCTGAAAAACAGAATGACGTATTGATGTTAGACTTAGCTATTGAACCATTAGGAGGACCCTGAGATAATTATTTTTGACTATATCATATTCCTAACCAATTTCTCTTCAGTTGAAAGCTTTAAATCTGACTTCATTGCTAACAGTAAAACACTGGCTTGACTATATTTGGACTTACCATATTTTTATTCAAATAATGCGTGTCTGTTACATTAAAAATTATCATAGTGCGATTATGAAAATACCTCATGGGGGAGGGTGCAGTTGGCAAACAACATAGAAGGGGTACGTTATTCGGGTAAAAATATGATATTAATTAAAAAATAATTTAGATTGCTCAAATCATATTTTAAAAATAAAGTTAATTAAATATTTTATGAATTTCCCCAACATTTTAGAAGTAGTAACTATTTCATGGATAGGAAAAATGGTCAATATCTTACATAAGATTATTTAGTTCAGTCTGCTTCTCTAGAAAGAGCTATAAAAATTGTTGCTGTTTCTTTCCTTTTCAAACTGAGCCAAGCACTATTACTTCTTCCTCTGTTGCTTAGTTTCTTAGGGCTGCTATAACAGAAATACCACAAGTGGGAGGCTTTAACAAACAGAAATTTATTTTCTTGCAGTTTAGGAGGGCAGAAGCCTGAATTCAGGGCTCTGGCTCTAGGGGAAGGCTTTCTCTCTCTGTCGGGAAACTTCCTTGTCTTTTCAGCTTCTGTTCCTTGGTTCCTTGATAGTCTTCATGGGGCGTGTATCTCCTCTTTGTGCTTCCTTCTCTGCGCCTAATCTGCCCTTTTTATATCTCAGAAGTGATTGGGTTTAAGACAACCTTACACTATAATGGTCTCATTAACATAACAAAAAGTCCTATTCCCAAATGGGATTACATTCACAGGTATAGGGGTGTAGGATTTACAGCACATATTTTCAGCGGACACAATTCAATCCATAACAGTTGCTTTTAGGGCAGTCTCAACCAGCTTGTCTAACTGGAAGGGGATTGAGGAGGCTGAATATCTCCATAAAGTGGTGGTTGCTTAACTGATGTAAATGAAATGCTTTAAAAATCAAATGGGCAGTGGTGCCTTGAGCACAATCAGATAAGAAAACAGATCAGAATGCAGTCTTGAAAGTATTAAGTGCTACACAAATGTATTATTGTTACCACCATCACATAGCATCAATGGGTTAAACAAAATATTATTTCTCAAGTTTGAGGCATAAACATTGTTTTACTTGTTGGTATGATTACACGGTTTTGGAGCTTGTTTGATCCGCTAAGAGATTTCTTTGTATTCTTACATAATTCTTTGCTATTGCTAAATAAAATCCTCTTTGATTCCACACACTTGCTCTCGCAATATTTCAGGATGTGTTCCAGTCAAGGGGAATAAATCTTTATTATCTCTCCCACCCCTGTGCTCCTTACAGAGATCTCTGAGGTAGAGATTTAGGGGACACTATCCAGCATCTAACCTTATCCCTTCCTCTCCAATAGACCCCAATTTTGATTAGATGCTTTCGCCTTCTCTGTGCAGTTCAGGAAGCTAAACCCATCCCTTCCTCCAATGGTATAGCCTGATTATTTTAAGTCAGTTGTCGTAATTCCATCTTCTCACCTATGAGTGGTTCAGGTGCCCAGGCACTCAGTGTCTGGCTTTACCATTATTGGTTATTGGGCAAGTAGTTAAATTGGTGTAGAAAGACTGAGAGGAAGGAATTTTCTTTTGTGGTTGGAGAACCTTCTTTCTTTCTGACTTGATGAATGGGAAGGAGGAAGCATGTTGTCCCCATTGCTCTTGGCAGGTGGCTTGCAACCTAGAGGGAAGTGAGCCTAGGGATAATGGACACAAGGTCAGAGCCAAGGGAGCTGTACAGCAAAGGAAGCCTGATTGTCCTATACCTAAGTCTGCCTGACCTCTGAAGTAGGAGATGGAACTTCTATATTTGCAGTCCACAGCATTCTAACTTATAAGAGGATTTGACCATGGTGATGGAAATCCTGGAGCTTAGAAGTTTCTGTTAGAGTTTGATGCTATGGAAGGGTGGAGACCTGTAGTAGGTGATCCTTTCGTTTAGTAGAGCACAATATGCAAATGAGATCCAGAGAATAGTCTAGTTTGTGTGTGTGTGTGTGAGGGCAGAAATAGAGAACTAAAGGCTCCATGAAAGAAAAGTAAATGCTACTTAGGAGCTTTGAGACTGGAAACTAGAGTTGAGAGGAGAAGGGTCCCGAGAGGGTAGGAGAAGATAAGAAACTAGTGATAAGCTTCAATCTAAAAGAGAGTATGACCAGAGAAAAAGTCCTATGCCCGGAAATGACTAAGGGATATCAGATACGCGGTTTTAATTGTTGCCTTTACTGTGCTGTCCTGCAGTCCTGTCTGCTTCCCCAGGCTTCAGTCCAAACCTATGATGCACAAAAATGATGGGTTGGTGATTTTTGGGGGGAAAGTAGGAATTGGGAAAGTGTTTAGCGTGGCATAACATGGACCAGTGAGAAACGGTGACATCTGTAGGGGCTAAATGTGATGGTCAGAAAGAAGACTGGACTGGTCAAGAGAATGAGAACCCCCAGTAATCCCTGGGGAGGACTGGAGAGAGGCCTAGCACAGCCCATTAAATGGGGTTTCCAGTCATTCCATTTGGATGTTAAAGGGTGAGTCCAGAAACCTAGGTGATTTGGGGACATCAGGGTGACTAATGGAATCAAGTTCATTGCATATGTAAATTCAAACGTATTTTTGTGGCTTTGCTGGAGTAATCTTCTTTCGTCCTAGTCTTTTGACATTTTCTTCCCTCGCAGATAATTTTGTGAAAAAGATACTTAAATTGATAATTTAGCACAGTCACAAGCTACGCTTGCTGCCATATGTTACTTATCAGAGGAAGCACAAACAAAGTCAAACAGAACATTTTTGTATTATTCATGTTCCGCAGAGCTGTTGTGTGATAATTTTTTCTTCACTAGCAAGGGAGAGGAAAATAAACTGATGTCAGCCTTGGACTTGCCAAAGTAGACATTTGCTTTCTGTTAACTTCAATCCCCCTCTCCTAGGGTTACCATGTCTTCCAATGGACTCCCAGGGCTAGGTCTGCTTCGTGTAGGCCTTCCAGTGATAAGGATGGAAGATCTCCACTCAGTGCTCAGCTATCCCATCGGAGTTTTTTCTCTTCCCCCTCTTGTGGAACATCTGGAAGCCTCACTCAGAAGCAGCTGAGCCCTTCCCAACCTGAGATCTGAATGTTAGAGAAGGCATTGTGGCTAACAACAGGGCTTAGATAAACAAGCCCTTGTGGCACAGTGGTTAAGTGTTTGGCTGCTAACCAAAAGGTCAGCAGTTTGAGTCCACCAGTCACTCTTTGGAAACCCTATGGGGCAGTTCTACTCTGTTCTCTAGGTGTGCTATGAGTAGGGATTGACTTGACAGCAACAGGTTTTTTTTTTCTTTTTTAAGCTTACAAATGTGTACATTTTGGAAGAAGCAATTGGTGTATTTAACACGTTCTCCAGACATGGCCCATCTTTGTACTGAAAGGAAAGAAATTGTCCTCGGTAAATGCAAGTGGAGGGGAAAATTCAGCTACACCTGCTTCACTTTCATGGATGATCAGTCTAGGGTATGGTCGATGTTCCCATGAGACCTGGGACTCTTTGACGTCTTCTTAATTGGCCAAAAGGCCAATCAAGGCTGGATTCTGGTGCAGACCTGGAAAAGCGGAGAGTGGAATTTCCTCTGGGTTGGGAGGAAGAGATCACTAGGTGGTTACGATGTTGCTAAGTATCTAAGAAACACAGAAAGAAGGCCACCATTCGTCTGTCAGTTTGTCATACTGTGCTGGCTTGCATGTTGCTATGATGCTGGAAGCTATGCTACTTGTATTTCAAATACCAGCAGAGTCACCCATGGTGGACAGGTTTCAATGGAGCTTCCAGTGTAAGGCAGACTGGCTTCTCTCACTTAGCATAAAATTTTCGAGGTTCACCTATGTTGTAGCACGTATCAGTAATTCCTTCCTTTTTATGGCTGAATAATATTCCACTGTATGGCTATACTACACTTTGTTTATCCATTCATCTGTTGATGAACACTTTGGTTGTTTCCACTTTTTGGTGATTGTGAATAATGCAGCTATGAACGTTAACCTACACGTATTTGTTTGAAGCCCCCCCTCCTTTTGTGCCTTCTTCAGTGTGCTAGAGGGAAAAAATTTCAACCATTAAGTGAAGCATAATCAGATATGAAATCAGTTATACAAATTGTGATGGCTCTGTTTGTTTTATGACCACTAACATAAACATCACAAAATATTTGTTGCCATAAACTAAAAATAAGAATAAACCATGACTACATGTGCTAAACGACAGCAAAGGGCTGGAAAAAAGTCATGAAAATTCAAGAATTCTACATTCCAGCTGATGGGGAAGTGTCTCTACATTTCTGTTCATCTACAAAGAACTGAAATTGAAAACAGTAGACAATGTATTATGAGTATGGTTGATATCAGGAAGATTTTACAGACCACTAAACAATAAATTAACACTTAAAGACTTTGGCCCTACATGTTGATAAATAAATTGTACATGTATGTATTTTAAGTTGAAATCAAGTGTTTGAGATTTAGTAAAAAGGTAAATTATGGTGCCTGTTAGATTGTGCCCATCCCCCTACCCTCCCAGTTATTGACAGATTGATTTAGGATTTGGTGCCCCTAAAAGGTATGTATGAGGAATGAAGAGAGGTAAGAATAGAGAGATAAGAATGAAAATTGTGAGAAGAACTGAGATATCTGGTATGTACAAAGATGGCGAGACTATCAATTCTAGGGCAGAACTAAGGGAAAACTCTTGCTTCCTGATGTCAAATATGTGGGCCAAATAAAACCTTTAAATCCAGCCTTTTAGTCATAAGTCCATAATTTTTCCTTTCCCTAAATCTTTCTTTTCACAAGCCTTAACTGAGAGTCACCTTAGCCAAAGGAAGAATAGCAAGAAGCGTTTATTAAATCAGCTGAAATTCTCAAAACCTAAAAACACCTTTGGGCAGTTATAATGGAGATATTTGTGAAGTCAACTTCTCTGGCTTGGTTAGAAGTCTGCAGTGTCTCAAACACATGAATGAGATATGGTTTGTTATTAGAGAAAGCATCCCAGTTACCTACTATGTAGGGCTATGCACGGCTTGTTAGAAGATGAAATGTTTCTGACTTCAGGATTGAAAAGGTACTGTAAGTAAAATTGTGTGTATGTGTGAGAAAACATTTTCCATTGCTGAAAGACTTAGGGAGAGTGCAGCAGTCCTTTCATGGAATCCCATCCTGTGGACAGATAGTTGCTTATGGCCACAGAGGTTTTCTTCCTGTGAGAATTTAGTGTGCCTTGTACCATTGGATTAATAAGGCAGTGGCGGGTCAGTGGTAGAATTCTCATCCTCTATGCAGGAGACCCTGGCTTGATTCCCAGTCAATGCCCCTCATGCGCAGCTACCACCCATCTGTTAGTGGAGGCTTATGTGTCGTTATGATGCTGAACAGGTTTCAGTGGAGCTTCGAGACTAAGATCGACTAGGAATAAAGGCCTGGAAATCTACTTCAGAAAACCATCCAATGAAAACCCTATGGATCACAAGGGTCCGATCTGAAACTGATCTTGGGGATGGCACAGGACCAGGCAGCATTTCACTCCATTGTGCGTGGGGTTGCCATGAGTCACGGGCCGACTTCAATAGTAATTAATACCACCACCACCATTGGATTTGCATTCATTTGCCACGTGGGTCATGGACGCAGCCCTGGTCCTCCAGGATTGTGGCTCTGACACTTGCAGCTGAATGATTCCGGACAAGACACTTAATTTTCCCTGGCCTCTTAGCCTCATCTGTAAGAAGGGGGTCTGTACTCAATGGTCTCCAAGGTCCTCGCTGGCTCTAACAACTATGACCATTTGTTTTAATCAGGGCTTTGGCATATCTACAGACAGCTGGTTTTAGAGATCCAGTTTATCAACAGCATCTGCGTAATTACCACTTCCTCAAGTCCAGATATTTCTCAGATACTCAAAATTTGGAGAAATCCAAAGTGTTTTCCAGCTGAATGGGTGGGCAAAGAGAGAGAAAGGCAGATAGTCTGGTACAAATATTGAACATGAGAATTAGTAGAATGAGACTACTAATGTATGTTGGTTTTAGACAGTTGCCTCTGTCATTGACCACAGAAAAGCCCACTTTACTGCCTTCCCTTTGGCCCATATTCTACACACACTGACCCAGCGTGAAGCAAAAAAAGAACAAACTGCTTTTTCTGGCTTAGTGCTGGCCTGAGGTGGAGTGCAAAGTAGATCCTTTTAACATTATTTCCTTGCACTTCCTGAGTGTGTCTCCTTCAGCTACTGAAATGGAGGACCATCCACCCAATGGCCACCTCAGGACCCAGAATTGGGAGAAACTGGAAAGGAATCCAAAGGGAAGTCAACATGGGGGAACGGTAGTAGATCTTTGAGCCAGAGTCAGCAAGCACACAAGAGCATAGTGACAACACTAGGCAGGAAAACAAATTGTGGTTTGAAGTCTCTTAGGTCACAGATATGAGTCTCTATGGCTGGAAGTTTGACCCCTTTTGAGGGAGAGCTAGGAATAGAGAGCTCTTACTAAATGATGGCTGCCTTCCCAGGATAACAGTGCAGCTCAGTCAGAAGGGATGGATGTTGTTTTGTTTTGTTTTCTTGAATACCTCCTGGGCTTGTCTGTTGTCCATTCAAGCCTATAGGCTCTGGTCACCCTTCCTGTTTTGCCCTGGATCGTTTGTATCTTTCTTCCTGTATCCTTCCCTCCGTTTTGGCACTGGGACATCTCTTGACTTTTACAACTGGGGGAATACAAGTACTCCATTTTCTTCCTCTCTCAAGGGACAAAACTCACTGAGATTCTTTTGTGAAGTCAGAAATCCTACATGAGGCTAAATATTCTGGTGCCTGAACATGATTTTCCTTTTGCTACTCAGTAGAAACTTCTCTGTATGGTCTGTGAGAAGAGTGTCTCTACAATGATGTAGCTTTGTGAAATGTTTGAGACTGCAGCCCTGTGTTCTCAGATGAGGACTTTCTGATTTGGGGGCTTTCTTCCTGTGAGACATTAGTGTGCCTTGTAGCTTATAGCTCTTCTATTGTGAATACTTTACACTAATAAGAATTTTATTATGGCAAAACTAATACTTCTTTCTGATTCAGTATTTAGCACAGATACCCTAAGAATATTGATTTTTGAAACAGAAATACTTAAGCAGACTAATCCTTAATAAAGGAGCCCTGGTGGTGCAAAGGTTAAGTAATTGGTTGTAACCGAAAGGCTAGTGGTTTGAACCCACCAGTGACTCTGTGGAAGGAAAGACCCGGTAATATGCTCCCATGAAGATTACAGCCTAGAAAACCCTACAGGGCAGCTCTGCTCTGTCATATAGAGTTTCTATGAGTTGAAATAGACTTGATGGCACCTAACAACAACAGCAGTGCTTAATAAGGTTTTTTTTTTTTTGGTCCCAAATGAGACATTTAATATTTCTTCAATACTTATTTATGGAATTCTCTATGCTTTTTCTAGGATAGCCACTTTTTTGGATAGATTTATTCACCTATGATTTCAAGTTTAGGTCAAATACAGGTAAATTTTATCAAATTTATATTCTTTTGGGAGTTTTTATCAAGATTTTCACAAATAAGTGTTTGAGTCTGAGGAAGCTTTGGTAAGTCAGCACTTTTCAGGAGAAAAATAGGTTATGAAGATACATCTTGTTTGATAAAAGACCTGCGTGGCAAAACCACTACAAAGTCAAAATATCAAAGAGAAACTGTATTTGCAACTAATTTTACAGAGGGTTCATTTCCTTAATATAAGAATGTTCCTACAATCAGTACAAGAAAGAAAATTGGGCAAAACATACAAACAGATAATGCACAAAAAGAAATCTTAAAATCTGAAAAGATCTTAACTTTACTCTGAACAAGAAAGGCCAGTTTAAAGGAGTGTCATATGAAAACCGGTGTCATTAAGCCAATTTCATGTTGGCATAAAGAGGTTGGTATGAAGACATCTTGCTCTGAGGTGGCACTCTTGACTTATGAAGGCACAGATGAAACCTGCATTGCCTCTGAGCCTTCTGTTTTCCTGGAGAGCCATCCTGGTGCCATATATGTGACTCCATCAGTGATGGTCTGGGTCACCTGATTGTTCTGAGATCTTAGATATCTCCCAGAGCTGCTCTCTTGAAATGTGTGGCATAGAACTCATGATGGAATTTAATGGGGAGGGAGTCACAAAGGCTTGTCAATAGTTTACAGCAGACGTTAACAGAAACCATGAAAGCCATAACAATTAGTAGTTTTAGTAGTTAGTTGCTTGGATTCTGGAGTTAGACTGCCTGGGTGTGTGATTCTCAGATCCAGTACTCATCAGCTTTGCGGCCTTGGGAAAACTGCTTAACCTATCTGTGCCTCAGTTACCTACCTGAAAAATAGGTGTGTAGAAGCTGAATTTGCCTTTTTTATTGTATAAAATTAACAAATTAATCCATGTAAAGTACTTAAAATATTGCCTGGTGCTAGGAAATGTTAATAAATGTTATTGTTGTTATTTTTATTTGCTTTCGAATCAGCTCCAACTCATGGTGACCCCGTGTACAACAGAACAAAATGTTGCTTGATCTTGCTCCATCTTCATGATCCTTTGGTATGCTCGAATCCCTACTTGCAGCCACTCTGCATTTTGAGTGCCTCTGAACGTGAGGGGCTCATCTTTCAGCACTATGTCAGACAATTCTGCAGTGATTCGTAGGGTTTTCTTTGGCTAATTTTTGGAAGTAGATCACCAGGCCTTTCTTCCTAGTATGTCTTAGTCTGGAAGCTCTGCAGAAACCTGTTTACCATGGATGACTCTGCTGGTATTTGAAATACAGGTGGCATAGCTTCTAGCATTACAGCAACACATAAGCCACCACAGTATGGCAAACTGACAGATGAGTGGTGGCAATAAATGTTAGCTACCATTATTATCATTCTCAATTTATTTGGAGCTTTTATTTTTTGTCATTTTCAACAAATAGTTATTGAATACCTGCTGTTGTATGTATGTGGTGATGGAGACGCAGAGAAATGAAATTTTATTATGCCCTGGAGGAGCTTATAGGGGAGTAAACAGGACCCAGTGTCACTGGCTTTCAGACTGAGGGGAGGCATCTGGCTTCCACTGAGGATGAGCTCAGTGCCCTTGAGCTAAGACATTGCTGGCCCTTCATCTTGATTGTCCCTTACTGAGGGTTAAAGAACTCCTGGATCAAGAACATTATGCGTTTCCCTTGGAAAAGAACAAAGAACCTCACAAACCAAAGGGGATAGTACAAGGAGGTAGGATTTTGACCTTTTTTTTTTTTTAAAGAAAATTAACTGCAGACTGTTCTGCCTGATAAAACCCAGAGAATCAGAGTATATGATTCATATTTGGTTTTTCAAGTCCCCATATTTTACTGATTATTTTTGAAGGTAAATCAAATCAGGAATGATTCAGGAAAAACAGATAACAAGCAAAATTCATGTGAGCCAAAGCACATCAAGTTAAGTCTGGCACAGATAAGGAGACATTCAAGAGGATAGTGTTTAGTTTTGCAAAATATTGTCCTTTTGACAGGTGTTCATGGTTTGTATATGAATGAACTTAAATCACTGATCATTCCAGCAATAAAACAGGGTGTTGGCAAGGCCTGCTCTCTCTGAAGGCTCTGAGGGAAGGTTCTTTTTGTCTCTCCCAGTGTTATGGACTGAATTGTGTGCCCAAAATATGTGTTGGAATCCTAACCTCTATACCTGTGGATATAATATAATGTAATGTAATTACTTGACATCTAATGCAATATAATTACTTTACATGTAATGTAATATAATGTGACGTAATGTAATGTAATATAATGTAATCATCTTCCACAATGCAACGTAATGTAACGTAATCATCTTCCACAATAGAATCTAATGTAATATAATAAATCAATCAGTGAAGTCTTATCAGTGTAGGGTAGATCTTAAACATGTTCACTTCTGAGATGTATAAAAAGCAACATAAACACAGAGGCATGCACACACTTGGGGAAAGACAGACATCACAGAAGAATCGTTTACAGCCAAGGAACCAAGGAACACCCAGGACTACAACAAGGGAGGAATTAACCCTGATTTGGACTTTTAGCCTCCAGACTGTGAGAAAATAAATCTCTATTCTTTTAAACCATGTACTATGGTATTTGTGTTACAGCAGCACTAGGTAACTAAGACACCTAGCTTCTGGTAACTCCAGGCATTCCTTGGCTTGTGGCAGCATACCTCCAATCTCAGCTTCTATCGTCACTTGATGTTCTTCCCTCTATGTGTCTGTCTGTGCATCTTCTCTTTTTTAAGGACATCAGTCATATTGGATTAGGACCTACCCTACTCTAGCATGACCGCATGTTAACTTAACTTATAACATCTTCAAAGACCCTATTTCCAAACAAAGTCATGGTCACAGGTACTAGGGGTTAAGACCTCAACATATCTTTCTAGAGGACACAATTTAATCTGTAACACCAAGCATCCTCAGATGGGGCAGGAAGTACAGCTGGGAGCTGTCACATCATGTCCTCACTTCCTGAAACTGTCATGTGCTTGGTCTCCTTGTGGGCTATGAGAGGAATGGAAATGTGCTGTCCTCTCACAGCCCAAAAGAAGAAGGAGTAGTAGGCTCTCAGGCCCTTTCCACCCAATTCTGCCATCAACCTTGAGATTTTTTAAGGTATATTTTCTCCTGCACGATGGTTGGAACACTCAGGTCTAGGTACAGTTACTGTTCATTAGATTCATGGAGAAAAGATTGACATTGTTAAAGATTTCATTTGACTTGGATCCACAATCAATACCCGCGGAAGCAGTAGTCAGGAAATCAAAAGACATATTTCACTGAGCAAATCTGCTGCAAAAGACCTGTTTAAAAAGTGTTAAAAAGCAAAGATGTCACTTCGAGGACTAAGGTGCACCTGACCCAAGCCATTATATTTTCAGTTGCCTTGTATGCATGCAAAAGCTAGACAATGAATAAGGAAGACCGAAGAAGAATGGATTCCTTTGAATTATGGTGTTGGTGAAGAATATTCAAGATACCATGGGCTTCCAGAAGAATGAACACATCTATCTTGGAAGAAATACAGCCAGAATGCTCCTTGGAAGTGAGAATGGCAAGACTTCATCTCACATACTTTGGACATGTTATCAGGAGGGACTAGTCCCTGGAGAAGGACATCACGCTTGGTAAAGTAGAAAAAAAAAACCCCAAAACCAAACCCGTTGCCGTTGAGTTGATTCCGACTCATAGCGACCCTATAGGACAGAGTAGAACTGTCCCATAGGGTTTCCAAGGACCGCCTGGTGGAGTCGAACTGCCAACCTTCTGGTTAGCAGCCATAGCAGTTAAGCACTATGCCACTAAAGAGGAAGACCCTTAAGGAAATGGGTTGATACAGTGGCTGCAACAATAGGCTGAAACATAACAACTGTGAGGATGACGCAGGACCAGGCAGTGTTTCGTTCTGTTGTACATGGGGTTGCTATGAGTCAGAACTGACTCGACAGCACCTAAAAACACTTGCTTGGTTACAAGGAAAACTTTCATTTCTGAACTCTGGATAAGAAGCAGGGATAGAAACAGAAGCAAATCTCCTGAGAGGTGGTCCAAGGAATGCCTTCCGGAAGGACTTTCCAACCTGAACTTGGAGTCAGACTCTGTCCTTTGTCTATACTGCTGTGTACTGTTCTTTTAACGGCCTTTTGTGTTTAAGTTGCCAGTTCTTCAGCAACAGGATGTATCCCTCCTACCCAGTCTCTCTGTGTCCTCTCTTGCCGCCTTTTATTATCCACTCGCCATACCACAGTAAAAAGCATCTTTAAGTAACAAGCCAAATTCAATCATTCTCTTGCTTAACTTGTTGAACTTCAGAAAGGAATGGAATATAAACTTATTGCCATGCATTAAAAAGCCCTACCAGACTGACTCCACCTACCTCTTCAACCTTATCTTATGCTACCGTCTCTCTTTCTTGTGCCTTCTTCCCACCTCAGGGACATTGCACACACTGTTCCCTCTGCCTGAAATGCTCTTCCTTCTGTTCTTCACATGATTCTTATCCTTCAGAGCTCAGCTCAGATGTTACCTTTGCAGACAGATTTCCTCTGGCTACTTCATTTAGAGTAGATTCCCTGCACTCTCATGCTCTCTCCCTACCCCCCACCCCCACCCCAGATACTCTCCATTACATCGCATTATGCATTTCCTTCACTGTAGTTATCACACACTGACGTTGTTTTGTTTTATATATATACATCTCTCCCTCCCTAGAACACAAACTTCATAAGATTAGTAACATCTTTTGTTCACTCTTATTTCGCTAGCAATTAAAATAGTGCCTGTAAGGCAGAATGTGTGCAAATATTTGTTGAACACCACTTACTGAGTGATACATTTTTGTAGCATGACGTAGTGCTGTGCAAAAAGTAGGTACTCAATAGATAGTAATTGAACTGAATTTAGGAGCTAAAATATGAATAATTATAGATGAGTTCAGAATGAATAAATATGATGAAAGGATACAAGCATGACCCATACCTTTCCTGATTTTAAACCACGCGGTATCCCCTTGTTCTGTTCTAACAACTGCCTTTTGGTATAAGTACAGGTTCCTCATGAGCACAATGAAGTGTTCTGGAATTCCCATTATTCACAATGTTATCCATAATTGCTTATGATCCACACTGTCGAATGCCTTTGCATAGTCAATAAAACACAGGTAAACATCTTTCTGGTATTCTCTGCTTTCAGCCAGGATCCATCTGACATCAGCAATGGTATCCCTGGTTCCATGTCCTCTTCTGAATCTGGCTTGAATTTCTGGCAATTTCCTGTCAATGTACTGCTGCAACTGCTTTTGAATTATCTTTAGCAAAAATTTACTTGTGTGTTATATTACTGATATTGTTCAATAATTTCTGCAGTCTACTGGGTCAGTTTTCTTTGGAATGGGCGCAAATATGGATCTTTCAGTTAGCTGGCCAGGTAGCTGTCTTCCAAATTTCTTGGCATAGACGAGTGAACACTTCCAGCATTGCATCCTTTTGTTGAAATATCTCAACTGGTATTATGTTAATTCCTGGAGCTTTGTTTTTCACCAGTGCCTTCAGTGCAGCTTGGACTTCATGGAACTATCGATTCTTGATCATATGCTACCTCCTGAAATTGTTGAATGTTGACCAAATCTTTTTGGTACAGTGACTCTGTGTATTCCTTCCATCTTCTTTTGATGGTTCCTGAGCCATTCAATATTTTGCCTATAGAATCCTTCAATACTGCAATTTGAGGCTTGAATTTTTTCTTCAGTTCTTTCAGCTTGAGAAAGTCCGAGTGTGTTCTTCCCTTTTGGCTTTCTAGCTCCAGGTCTTTGCACAGTTCATTATAATACTTTACTTTGTCTTCTCGAGCTGCCACTTGAAATCTTCTGTTCAATTCTTTTACTTCATTATTTCTTCTATTCATTTTATCTACTCTACATTCAAGACCAAGTTTCTGAGTCTCTTCTGACATCCATTTTGGTCTTTTCTTTCGTTCTTGTCTTTTTAATGACTTCTTGCTTTCTTCATGTATCATGCCCTTGATGTCATCCCATAACTTGTCTGGTCTTTGGTCATTTGTGTCCAATGTGTCAAATCTATTCTTCAGATGATCTCTAAATTCAGGTGGGATATACTGAAGGCTGTACTTTGGCTCTTGTGGACTTGCTTTAATTTTCTTCAGCTTCAACTTGAACTTGCATATGAGCAAATGATGGTCTGTTCCACAGTTGGCCCCTGGCCTTTTTCTAACTGACTCATTAACAACCTTTGATATGCAGAAGACACAACCTTGCTTGCTGAAAGTGAAGAGGACTTGAAGCAGTTACTGATGACGATCCAAGACTATAGCCTTCAGTATGGGTTACAATTTAACATAAAGAAAACAAAAATCTTCACAACTAGACCAATAAGCAACGTCATAATAAACAGAGAAAATATTGAAATTGTCAAGGATTTCATTTTGCTTGGATCCACAATCAACGCCCATGGAAGCAGCAGTCAAGAAATCTTTAAAGTGTTAAAAACTAAAGATGTCACTTTAGGACTAAGGTGCCCCTGACCCAAGCCAATTGCCTCATATGCTTGCGAAAGCTGGACAATGAATAAGAAAGACTGAAGGATTGATACAATTGAATTATGGTGTTGGCGAAGAATATTGAATATACCATGGACTGCTAGAAGAACAAACAAATCTGTTTTGGAAAAAGTCCAGTCAGAGTGCTTATTTAAAAAGTGAGGATGGCAAGACTTCATCTCACATGCTTTGGACATGTTATCAGGAGGGACCAGTCCCTGGAGAAGGACATCATACTTGGTAAAGTAGAGGGTCATTGAAAAAGAGGAAGACCCTCGATGAGATGGATTGACACAGTGGCTGCAACAATGGGATCAAACATCACAACAACTGTGAGGATGGCGTAGTGGAGAGTGCTCAACCACTGTGCCATCAGAATTCCTATTTAGTAGTAAGCATGTTAAAAACCACTCTTAGTTGTTGTCGAGTCGATTCTGATCCATGACAAACCCCATCTGTGTCAGAGCAGAACTGAACTCCATAAGGTTTTCAATGGCTGATTTTCAGAAGTAGATCACCATATCTTCCCTTTGAGGCACAGCTGAGTAGATTCAAACCTCTGGTTTTTTAAGTTAGAAGCTGAGTGTGTTAACCGTTTGCACCACCGAGACACTCTACTAGGACTGTTAGCATCCACTTATTTAACAACATCTTTTAGAGTATAATGATCCTTGAAGGAATGGATTTGACTGTACAGTAAAAGCTGCAAAAGCCGGAACATGTGTAAGGTGGAAATCTGTCAGAGAAGGAAAACGTAAATATTTTCCACTAGAATGAGTGATAGAAAAGTGGTAAGACTGAATCGTGTCAAAGGTGGAAAACTTCCAAGACCCAGAAAAATAAGACAGTCCTGTCGAGTTCTGGCTCTCATAGGTTTCGCTGTAGTTTGTTGTTCTTGTCTCATTAATTCAGCTAATAATTACTGGATACTCTCTGAGTCCTGTGCACTTTCCAGGCTATTTTACTCCTTGATGCATTTGTATGGGCTGCTGTTCCTCTTCCCTGCCTTTCTAACTCCTGTTCATTCTGCAGACAGCCTCTGCTCCTTCTGCAAACTCAGTTTAAGCATCACCTCCTCAAGGGATCCTCCCCTGATCCTTTCTTATGAGTATAGGTAGTCCCCAACTTATGCTGTATTTGACTTACGATGAACTGCACTTATCACCGTTTGTTTCTTTTTTTTTTTTTCTGCACATCTTATTGTTAATAATATGTACTACATACAATGTTGCAGCATGTAATTTGCTGATGTTATCATTCTTGGATGTTCAGTTGCAGGTGTTCAAAGATCGAATTTATAAAGATACTGATAATAACAATGAAAATATTGACAATAATAATGAAAAAAAAGAGGTATTTGACTTATGTCAGAACCGACTTACAATGGAGTCATCAAAAAGGAGCCCCTTCATAAATCGGGGTTTACCTGTATTGCACAGCCCTCCCGCAGGTTTCCCTTAAACTCCATGTATCCCTCTGACATAGCCTTATATCATAATTGCTGATTTCTTTGCAGCTGCATCCTCACCTCTCAATAGACTGCAAGATCTTTGAGGTAAGATCTGTGTTATATTTAGGTTTGTGCCCCCAGCACTTGGCAGAATGTCTGGCACATGGTAGAAGCCCGACGAATGCTTGTTAAAATGAAAGCATGGGTCCTGCCCTCCCTACCTTGAGTAGTTCTAAAGAAAGATGAACTAGATTTGAGACTTCATTGTATAATTAAATTACACTGTCAAAATAATTTTTAAAGCTGAAAGGAAATTCAGAGATCAGCTGCAGGAAATTGAAGACTAAGGAGGTGGCCAAGGTCATGCAGCTGTTTAGTGGCAAACTGGGAGCAAAGCCCAGGTCTCCTGCTGGCTAGTCCTAGCCCAAATATGGGGAAGCTTATTTACTATTTCCTTTTAAAAAAACACATTGGAATTCAAGGCAAATAGATACAGCAATCTAAAAATGCTAATAAGGAGACGGCAAATTAAAACTACTTAGAGAGATGAATCTAACTGCAATTATTCACGGTTCTCTGGGGATGCCAAGAGGAAGCAGCTAAGATGGACTCATGGATGATTTCTTCCGACAAGGCCATTGACCTTCAAGCCAGTGTTTGCTGGTCAAAATTTAACGAGGGCAGAGTGTCTGAACAGCCCAAATTTAGCAACCATCTCTGCGATTGGGATTTGGGTTGAAAGACAAGTGTCAGGTTAAAAAAAAACTAACATCCCTAAGTTAATCAAAAAGGGCATTTGAAATGCTTCTCACTTTTAATGTTAAACAATGAAGGATGTAAATAGATTATTTGTACTTTCTACTCTGTGATTTCAGAAAGTAATCGAGCCTTTTTCCAGAATGAGTTCCATAAAGAGTAAAAATCTGATTTTTGAATGTGGGTTGAACTGGAAGTTGGCTGATGAGTGGTTAAACATAGGGGAGGTTTTGTGAATTCTTAGCAGAAGGAATACTGCAGCAAAAGACCTCTTTAAAATCTTAAAAAGCAAAGATGTCACTTTGATTACTAAGGTTCATCTGACCTTGATATTTTCAATCACCTTATATGCATATGAAAACTGGACAATGAAAAAGGAAGACGAAAGAAAAATAGATGCATTCAAATTGTGGTGGCGAAGAATATTGAATACATCATAGACTGCTAGAAGAATAAACAAATCGGCCTTGAAGGAAGAACAGCCAGAATGCTCCTTAGAAGCAGGGATGGTGAGACTTCATCTTACATTCTTTGGACATGATATCACGAGGGACCAGTCCCTGGAGAAGGACATCATACTTGGTAAAGTAGAGGATTATTGAAAAACAAGAAGAATCTCAATGAGATGGACTGACAGTGGCTATGACAACGGGCTCAAACATACCAATAAGTGTAAGGATGGCACAAGACAAGGCAACATTTCATTTTGTTATATGTAAGTTCGCCATGAGTCAGAGCCAACTTGACAGCACCTAACAACAATGAAGCAGAAAGATGGCAAAGTGATAGCTGTGCTCCAGATTTGACCTGCAGATGTGGTTTTAGCCTGTTTAGTGTTTTAACATTTTAAAAATTAATTGTCCACGTTTTAAAATGAGGAGATTTCACATGCAAAAAGAAAAAAAAATCTGGATTTCTGTCTTCTCTAACAAAATGATAAAATCCATTAACATTAGTTGAACTTCCCATGCCTGAAGCTGAGCAGTGACTGGGTATGGGTGTTCAATTTGCCATAGTCCCCACTATTCTCTATTGCCTGGGAATTTTGAATTTGTAAATCCTGGTTTAGGACTTGGTCAAAGACTTAATTATCACCATGTGAGCTCACATGTTACACAACTGTGACAAGATGACCATGGTTTCTAAACAATGACCGAGCATCAGAATCACTTTGAGGACTTAAACAAATGGAAGTTTCTAATTTTGCCTGGAAATTTTGATTCACTAGGTTTGGATTGTGGTACAGGAGTTTGCATTTGTAAGCACTCCTTAGGCACAACTGGGTTTGGAAGTCACAATGGAGCACCATACCCGGTTGTATAACTGGAGCACATGAGCTGATAGACTTTAGATTTATTCCTCTCTCCCAAACTCCAAGGATAAAAAACAAGAGACCTCTGCAAAGGGATACCTCAGCTCTCTTGTCTTAGCCCTGCTTCTTCGGCCATTTTAAGAGTTGTTTCTTTCCTGTCTTTCCTGGTACAGAAGATACAGTTCTGCAATTAATAACTAATATTAAACAAAGTTAAGGAATAACTAGATACAAATTTTATAGGATTCATTTAGATCATATACATAATCACATGCTACTCAGTTTGCTTATTTCTTTTTCAATATACCCTGTATTGTTGGCAAAAGATTTTAAGGCGCCTTGCCTTCGACTTTCCAGCGAGAGAGGTAGAAACACTAGCGGTGGGGTTGAAGTGGTTTTAGGCAATAAGGAAAGAAAGAACAGTTTGCAAATGGCCAGAGGCATGACAAAGCATCGCTTGTAAGGGGAACTGCAAGTTGTTCAGAATTTCTAAGCATAAACTGAGAGAGGCTGGTGGTGAGAGAAGAGGATGAGCAGACACTCAGGGACCTTGTCATGAAGGTGTCAGATGCCAGACTGAGTAGATTTTATTCCTGGGGCAATGGAGAGCCACTGCTGAATGCTTCAAGTCTACTTGGGATCATTGAGCAAGGCAGATACATGCTCATGTTGGAATAGCCGTTGCTGGGGAAGAATGATGGGGGTATGCTGGGAAAGGTGCTGAGCCTGAGAACAGACAGACCAGTTAGGAAGCTAAGGAAGCTGTTGTAAGAGCACAGACGAGAGATGCCAAAGATCTGAGCTAGGGCTGCAGCAGTGAAATAGAGAGAGGATTGTTGTGTTGTTGTTAGCTGCCGTTGAATCAGCCCCTGACTCATGACAACCCATGCACAATGGAAAAAAATGCTGTCCAGCCCTGCGCCATCCTCATGATTGGTTGTGGATCAGACTGTTGTGCTCCATAGAGTTTTTACTGGCTGATTTTTGGAAATCAATCACCAGGCCTTTCTTCCTAGTATGTCTTAGTCTGGAAGCTCTGCTGAAACTTGTTCAGTATCATAGCACCATGCAACCCTCCACTGACAGATGGGTGATGGCTGTCTATGAGGTCCATTGGCCAGGAATCAAACCCAGGTTCCCACATGGAAGATGAGAATTCTACCACTAAACCACCACTACTCCTCAGAGAGACAGTTACAGAACCCAATCTATAAGGCTTAGTAAATGATTGAATATGGAGAGTAAAGTGTCAGCCCTGGATGTGGAGGATTGCAGATTTATTGGCACAAGAGAAAAAAAAAAAAAGAGAGAGAACTAAGTGTAGAAGAGAAGATAATGCCTTGAGTTTTAGACACTTTGAATGAAAGATGTTGGTAGGATATCTGCATCGTTATGATTGATGTTGGGGTTTTAGATGATGAATGAATAAGATCCTTCTCTTCCTTATCCAAGTTCAGAACCAACTGAGAGATAGCTACAAGCATTAGGAGATAAAAAACACCAAACATCAGTTTCATCAGTGATGAAAGCTAAGGTGGAGGACATGAAATGACACGACCCTATTATACTTATAGCATGAAGGGGCAGAGAATGAGTTCCTCCTGTAGCAGAGAGGCTTCCAGAAAGAAGAGAGGAAGGTGCTGAGCTGAACCTGCCCACATCTTTCTTACCCCCAGAGATGTCCACATCATAATATCCAGAATCTGTGCATAGGTAAAATTATATGCCAAAAAGAACTTTGTAAATGTGATTAAGGTTAAGGACCTTGAGGTCACAAGATTATCCTAAATTATGGGGTGGTCCCATCTAATCACACAAGTCCTTTCAAGTGGAGAACCTTTTCCAGCTGTGGTCAGAGGGAGGTGTGATGTTACTGACTTTGAAGATGGAGGAAGAGCGCCATGAGGCGAGCAATGAGGGTGGTCTCTAGAAGCTTAAAAGGCAAGGAAACAGATTCTCAAAGCCTCTAGAAGGAATGCAGTCCTGCTGATACCTTGATTTTAGCCCAGTAAAGCCCATTTTGAACTTTTGAGCTTAATAAACTGTAACATAATAAATCTATATCGCTTAAGCCACTAAGTTTGTGATAATTTGTTACAGTTGCAATAGAAAACTAATATACTTACCAAGCAGATGGCTACTCCTTCTGTTATTAGGGAGTGTTGGGTATGATAGAGGTCCCTGAGGTCCCTGCGTGGAGCAAACAGTTAAGCTCTAGACTACCAGCCGAAAGGTTGATGGTTCGAAGCCACCCAGAGGCACCTTAGAAGACATGCCTGGGGATCTGCTTCCAAAAAGCCACAGCATTTAAAACCCTGTGGAGCAGTTCTACTCTGCACACGTGGGATCGCCACGAGTCAGAAACAACTTGAGGACAACTAACAACAACAGAGGCCCCTGGGCGGTACAAACAGTTTTTACTCAACTGCTAACTGAAAAGTTGGCGGTTCAAATTCAAACAGCAGCTCTGTGATCAACTTCTGTAAGATTACAATCATTGAAAACCCTACGTACTGCAGTTCTACTCTGACACGCATGGGGTTGCCATGAGTTGGAATCAGCTTGATGGCAATGGGTTTGGTTTTTGGTAGCTTGAGAGGTTGGGAGTGCTCTTTAGAGAAGAACCTTGACAGGAAACCAGAGGACTCATTGAGCTGATTCTGACAAATAATGACCCTATAGAACAGAGTAGAACTGCTCTGTAGGGAGGCAGATTGCCACATCTTTCTCCCACGGAGAGGCTGATGGGTTTGAACCACCAACCTTCCGGTTAGCAGCTGAGCACTTAGCCACTGCGTCACCAGGGTCCTTGCACCCCCCAGGGACTCATCTATTTGCTAAGGGGTCTGTAAACTTTTTCTTAAAGGGCCAGATAGCAAATATTTTAGGCTTTGGGGGCCAGACAATCTCTGTCACAACTGCTGAACTCTGCCTTTGTAGTTCAAAAGTAGCCAGAGATAATATGCAAAAGAATGAGTGTGGCTATGTTTTGATACAACTTTATTTACAAAAACAGGTGGCAGGCCAGATTTGGCCCACAGGCTGAGTTTGGTAGCTTTTCCTCTAGTTTACTTCACCCTTACTTTCTACGCTTTATTCCTAGGCTGAATTGTCAACCTTGTTTTGGTCCTTATAAGAGTAAAGTGACGTCTGTAGATGGCACAAATGGTTAAGAGCTGGGCTACTAACCAAAAGGTTGGCAGTTGAGAGCCACCCAGAGGGGCCTTGGAAGTAAGGCGTGGTGATCTGCTTCCAAAAGGTCACAGCCTTGATAACCCTATGGAGCAATTCTCCTCTGCACGCATGGGGTTGCCATGAGTCGGAATCGACTCAGTGGCAACTAACAACAACAAAAAGAGTAAAGTACTTTCCTGTTAGGCCCCAGGATCAATCCTGCTGCTTCTGGTTGAAGTTGTGCTGACTATGTATTTGCCTCCTTTTGGACTGTGCTTGCTATTTCTTCCCTGCTCACACTTCCCCCTGAAGGTCTCTGGCTCCACACCAGTCCTTGTCACATGGCACGGGGCCTTGCTCCCTCTTTTTGGCCCACAGCTATTTGGATTAGGGGTTGCCTGACCCTGGGGAAACTAACTAACCCTACAGGTTGACTGTTGGTGGTCACTGGATGGGTTGGGTTAGCACTGCTAACCAAAAGTTCGGTAGTTTGAACCTGCCAGCTGCTCAATGGGAGAAAGATGTGGCAGTCTGAGTCCGTAAAGATTTACTGCCTGGGAAACGCTATGGGGCAGTTCTACTCTGTCCTATAGGGTTGCTATGAGTCAGAATCAACTCGAGGGCAGTGGATTTGGTTTTGGTTTGGTTAGATGTGTTGAAGGAAGGCAGCTGTGCTGGGTATGTGCAAACAGAGGAAGCCAGTCAATGGAGGAGAGAATGGGACAGATGCATGGTGAATGGAAGCAAGAAAGAAAGCATGCAGCCAATGAGAGAGAGAGAGACAGAGAGAGAGAGACACAGAGAGAAAGACAGTGAGAAGAGAGATCAAACAGACTCCCATCACAGGGCCTGCCCCTGACCATTCCCTTTGGCTGGATTGCTCTTCCCCTAAGAAGTTACATGATTTACTTCCTTACTGGGCTCTCTGTCCAAATGTCACCCTGTCAGAGAATCCCTAATTGACCCTTTAACCTTAAAACAAAACCAAAACTGAGCAAAGTAAAAACAAATCCCCCATCACTCTCTTTACCCTACTGTATTTTTCTTCATAGTACTCATTACTTACTGATGCATTATATATTTATTTGTGTGGTTACTGTCTGTCTTCCCCTGCTAGAATTTTAAGCTTCATAAGGGCAGGATTTTTTAAATTTTGTTCCCAGTTGTATCTCCAGTGCCCAGAGTACTGCCTGGCACACAGTAGGTGCTCAGTAAATATTTGTTGAGCGAATGAACGATGTCCCGTGAGCCCTGCTGTGTTTGTGTACTTCCTTTTAGTGAGTGTCCCTTGAATTCTTCCCATTGAGTCCCTCTACCCTGAGCAGGTGAGAGTGTTTTCCCTAAGATAACATCATGCTGAGAGTATCCACATGGAATCCTGAGCCCCTTGTTTTCTTGCTGTCCCTCTCTCTAGTCAAGGACTTGGGGTGAGGCTGTGCCTGTGGTCTCTACTCTGCCCACTCGTATTTCCTGGGTATTAGTCTCCTGAGGCAATGGCGGTTCAGTAGTAGAATTCTTGCCTTCCAGGCCTGAGACCTGGGTTTGATTCTGGCCAATGCACCTGAAGCACAACCCCTGCACATCTGTCATTGGAGGCTTGTGTGTTGCTATGATGCTGAACAGGGTTCAGCAGAGCTTCCAGACTACCCTGAACAAAGAAGAAATATCTGGCAATCTACTTCCAAAAATCAGCCAATGAAAATGAAAACCCTATGGATCACAACAGTCTGATCCACAACTAATCAGTAGAATGGCTCAGGACCAGGCAGTGTTTCGTTCTGTTGTGCTTGGGGTCACCATGAGTCGGGCTAACAACAGCAATGCCTTTGTCTCAGTTCCCTCCCTGTATACTTTTTTGCTTTAAAATTTTAAGATAACTGTCTTAGTTTGGGTTTTCCCAAAATCATACCCAGAGGCAAAGACTTGAGCACAGTTAGTTACTTGGGAAGGTGAATCCAAGAACACAAGTTAGGAAGTAGGATAAGCGAGACAGGGAAGGGATGAAAGCTAACACAGGGTAAGTGATGAGTGACTTAGCACTGTTGACAACTGGGCTCAATCTCCCTGGGGATCTTTCGAGAAACCATGTGGAATATGTACCATAATTGATCCCACTGGGGACAAGAAAACTATGGTATTTATCCACTGACTCCTGCCCCTCACTGACTGAGGGTTAGCCCTGAGTATGTAACGTCCCTGGCATTTCCAGCTGCCCTGAAGGCAGGCTGAACAAATTCTCACTTCAGGAAAAAAAGACACCATAATATTAAAGACGATTATACCTGCCTGATCAGACTATAGGTGGTTTTTTTCTTATTTTTATTTTTTGAATATTGTTTATAATTTTAAAACCATAAAATATAGTTCTATAATCAAAAGTGAAAAAATTACTTAAAACTTTTGGAAGAATTCACCTTTACATTTTTAAATATCAACTTTGCACCCTTTCTTCCTCCATTTGCCCAACAGTCTCAGTTGCTTGAGAAAGGGGGATTTATTGCCATAAGACAGAGTTTTTCAAGTAGATGTGAGAAATGAAGGAAGAGTTACTAAACCTGCAGCTATGCCAGAAGACAGTCATTAGGCCATGCCATTCATTACATTGTGACACCATGTTGTTTCTTTTCGAGTGGATTTCAGAGTGGAGAGAAATATGCTGTAGTTGCGTGTATTGGAGTATTTTCTATGAACAAATCTGGCAGGGTCTGTGAGTTAGAAATGTGATTACTCAGAAAGTTATGCCGAAGAACACTGCCATTTCAAATGAACTGAAAGGGTGGCGTAGTATTTTTGTTTTACTTCATTTTTGATGGAAACTAAACAGGCTTGTTATTTCTTGAGTGAAAAAATATCACACATTAGATATATTTCATCTCTGGAGACAACCACCTATATTTTATTCTAAATTCAAAATCTCACTATCCTTGCACGTTTGAAACTCTTTTTTTTAAGTTTAGGGTGCACTTACTAATCTAGGAAAAGTATATAGAGACAAATGTCCCTAGGTAGTACAAACAGTTTGTGCTCAGCTGCTAACTGAAAGGTTGATGGTTTGAATTGATTCAGCAGCACTGCAGAAGAAAGTCCTGACCATCTGCTTCCATGAAGTTTACAGCCAAGAAAACCCCGTGGAGCTCAATTCTACTCTGTAACACACAGGGTTGCCGTGAGTCAGAATCGACTCAACGGTAATGGCTTTTGTTTTTTATATGGAGACAAAACTGAAAACTCGTTGCCATTGAGTCAATTCCAACTCACAGTGACCCTATAGAGCAGAGTAGAACTGTCCCATAGAGTTTCCAAGGAGTGGCTGGTGGATTTGAACTGCCGAACTTTTGGTTAACAGCCGAGCTCTTAACCACTGTGCCACCAGGGCTCCTGAATGGAGGCAGTCAGCCCAAATTCATGAAAACCAGAAATAATAGTTGGCAAGCTGTGTTAGTACTTTAGGATTTAATACCACAGAAGTTATAATTCCCTGCTTACACTAAACTAATACAAATAATTTATAAATTACATATTGTGTACTTGTAGGTGGATCATTATCTAGTTGACCTTGAAAATGCTTAAAGACAGTATTTAAATTAAATTATAACATTCTACCTTGTTTGCATTATTAACTTGTTTAGCAGGAAAAAAAAGTGGCAAGGTTTCATAGAAACAGAGTGCTAGAATGGACTTAGGAGGTAAGAAAACTCCACCGTTTGATTCACTGAACAAAGAAAAAGGAAGACAGAAGACTTGTGGCGTTGGCAAAGAATACTGAATACACTGTAGAGTGCCAGAAGAACAAAGAAGTCAGTCTTAGAAGAAATACACATAGACTTCCTTAGAAGTGAGGATAGTGAGACTTTGGCTCATTTACTTTGGACATGCTATTAGGAAAGACCAATTGCCAGAAAAGGACATCATGTTTCATAAAGTAGAGGGTCAGCAAAAATGAGGAAAACCCTCCATGAAATGGATTGATACAAAAGCCACAACAATGGACTCAAACATACCAATGATCATGAAGTTGGCACAAGACCGGGCAATGTTTTGTTCTATTATACATAAAGTTGCCATGAGTCAGAGCCAACTCAACAGCCACTAACAACAATAACAAAAGTAACCTACCTTGGCTCACACAGCTAATGGGCAGCAGATCTATTACTAGAGTGGAGTGCTAGTGTTATTTAATTTCAGAAAAAGTAAAAAGAAAAGTAAGCATTTATTGAGCATCTACTACAGTCTCTCATATATTCTGTCCCAGAGAATCCTCACAGAAACCTTCTGAGGTAGAAACCAAGGTTGAGGAAGGCCAAGTATCGCTGACAAGTGTTGAAGACATGATCCCAAATCAGGACCATCTCAATCAATAATACTTAAGAGATTATTAAGTGGAAGAGAGAAGCACTTTTAGAATATCAGAATAACAACCTCTGAAAATCCACTCTTCAATAAAAGTAACAAGAACAATAGCAAAAATGGTCAAAATCAACTTTTCCAGAACTCTGGAAATTAATCAAAGGCTTACAGCAATCTGAGGAGTGTTAATTCAAGGAAAATGGCTGAAGCTAGAAAAGTACAGAGTCTTAGTCATCTAGTGCTTCTGTAACAGAAATACCACAAGTGGACGGCTTTAACAAAGAGAAGTTTATTCTCTCACAGTCTAGTAGGCCACAAGTCCAAATTGAGGGCGTCAGCTCCAAGGGAACACTTTCTCCATCAGCTCCAGAGGAAGGTCCATGTCATTAATCTTCCCTTGGTCTGGGAGTTTCTCTGTGCAGGAACCTCAGGTCCAAAGGTTGTGCTCTGCTCCCGTCACTGCTTTCTTGATGGTATGAGGTTCCCATTTGTCTCTGCTCACTTCTCTCTTTTATATCTCAAGAGAGATTGGCTTAAGACACTATCTAATCTTGTAGACCTCATCAGTATAACCTCATCATAGTGATAGAGTTTACAACACATAAGGAAATCACACCAGA
The DNA here is from genome assembly GCF_000243295.1 of Trichechus manatus latirostris. NCBI lineage: Eukaryota > Metazoa > Chordata > Mammalia > Sirenia > Trichechidae > Trichechus > Trichechus manatus. The sequence goes on along the minus strand of NW_004444037.1, from coordinate 8,421,942 downwards.
TTTACAAAATGATACACAATCACACAACACCGAGAGTCATGACCCAGCCAAGCTGACAGGTATTTTGGGGAGACACAATTCAGTGCATGACAAACAGTAAGCTTTGAGGCACTTTAACTATACCAAGAGTACTGGTGGTGCAGTGGTTAAGTGATACAGCTGCTAACCAAAAAGTCAGCAGTTCAAATCTACCCGCTGCTCCTTGGAAACCCTGTGGGGCAGTTCTACTCTGTCCTCTAGGGTTGCTATGGGTTGGAATCAACTCGATAGCAATGGGTATTCACCTCTACCTCTCCCCAGCTCTGTGGTAACCTTGAAAGACAGCAGCCTTGCAAAGACAGTAGCTGTGAAAACCACCAGTTTAGCAGCCACTGGAGAGGACAGAGAGATTTGGAGGTCCCCCAAAAGCCTGATGCTCAGAAAATTGTCATGATTTGACCTGTCTGGCAGCTCTCTGAAAAGTCCCAGGGCTTATCTTTATTTAAGTTAACTTATAACTTGCTCAGTGGGAAGCCCCTTCCTCAGGGTGTGTTGAAAACAATCAGGGGCAATTGTTTAGCATTGCAATTGTCTCGGATGTTGATATCAGGTGGGGCTAACAAGAGGCTGGACAAAAACTTAAAAGAAAAATCTGGGGAGTAAGTTGGCCATAGGAGGCTTTGACAAGCTCCTATACATTCCTGGGAGTTAAGAAGGCCACGCACATATGAAAGACTGTGTGGATGCCCGGGAAAGATCTTGAGACTCTGCACAAGCAAGAAGTGAAGGCTAAGGCAGTAAACTGCTTGAGTGTTGAAATCATGCCACAACATACACATGGAGCTCCTTGGAAAAGTATGGGAGACTTATCAGTTCAAGGCATTTAAGGAAATTTCTCTCCAATCATTAGTTTCCAACTAAGCTAACAGGGAAGGGACTTTAGTGTTTACAAAAAAAAAAAAAAAAGATAGACTTCGTAGACTTAGGAAAATGACTAAAACAAACAGTTAAATTGGCAAGAACAACAATAACAACAATAAACAGCAACAACAACAAACTCTATGGAGGGAGAAAATCTTATTACCAGGATTACAACATTATATAATTTAAAATACCCAGTTTTAAATAAAAAATCACTAGACACCCAAAAAACCAGAAAATACAACCCTCACACAGGAACAAAACCATCAATCAAATCCGTCTCTGAGGAAGTCCAGATGTTAAACTTATTGAAGATATTACATGAGCGATTATAGTAACTATGTTCAAAGAACTAGAAGAAATAATGTATAAAGAATTAAGGGAAAATATGAATAGAACATATCAATAAAGAGACAGAAATTATAAAAAAACACCAAACAGAAATTCTGGAATTGAAAAGTCAGTTAACTGAAATAAAGAATCCACTAGAGAGGCTCAATAGCAGATCTAAGCTGGCAGGAAAAAAAAAGCAGCAAATTTGAAGATAGATCAATTGAGGTAATCCAGTGGAGCAGAGAAAAAAGGGAATTAAACAAAACAAAACAAAAAACAGAGCCTTAGAGAACTGTGGGGTATCAGGAAGCAAATAGCATATGCATCATGGGAGTCCCAGAAGAAGAGGAGAGACAGAAAGGGACTAAAAAATATTTGAAGAATATTTGAAGAAAAGAAGACAAAAACTCCCAAATTTGGTGAAAATATTCAAAAATCTCAACAAAGTCTTACTATATGAAGCAATTGCGATCCTAGGTATTTACCCAACTGATATGAAAACTTACACCCACCCAAAAAACTGTACATGAATGTTTATAGCAACTTTATTCATAATCACCTAAAACTAGAAGGAACCAAGGTATGTTTCAATAGGTGAATGGATAAACAAACTGGTACACCCATACAATGGAATATTATCCAGTGAGCTATCAAGCCACAGAAAGACATGGCTAGACCTTAAATGCATATTGCTAAGTGAAGTAAACCAATCTGAAAAGGCTACATATTATATGATTCCAGTTGGTGATGATGGTTGCACAATTCTGTGAATACACTAAACCACCAAACTGTACACTGTAAAAGAGTGAATTTTATATTATGTGAACTATATCTCAATAAAGCTGTTATAAAAATTTAATTGATAATATTGAAACCCAAAACCTATATTTTATGCATAAATATATTTCATTTCAAGTTAAAATAAGTCTGATTAAACATATTTTGGCATGGACAGACTATTGAGTTGTCATCTAATTGCTGAGTTGCAAAGTTGAACATATAAAATCATTGGAACAAATGAAACAAGTTCTGGCAGAGAATCAAAGTATTCCAATGTATGTTTTTAAAAATGTATCAATGCTTTTGTGAATTTGCCCCATGGTATCTTGCTTTATAGCTAATCTCTTCAGTTTCTAAACACATTTGCTTGTATTTTTTGAAGTTTGGGATGACCCTTCTCTGTTTTCTATCTACATAACATTTAGTTAGGTCTTTTTAGGCAGATTCTTCGGGCAGTGACCTTTCCTACACGCCTCCTTTTCCAAATCCTCACAGTCTTACATCCCTTAGAACTCTACACTATTCCCAATTTAGCAACTCCTAAGAATATCTACAAATGAGTTTATAAGTTAACATTTGGGCCTAGAGATGCCCGAGGCACTTATTCCAATTAAAATCATGGCATTAATAGTAAAAGTGACATTCTTAAGGGTTTCAGACTTGATTGACAAGGCTTCCAGGCTTGTAAGGGAGATTTTTCGCTCCATGAAGTGGCTGTGTGATGAGCCAACAAGAAACTTGCATGATTAAGGGAGCTTGAAGAAAAGTTTAGGTTAAAAATACCTGTAGGTTTTACTCTCTCCCCTCCCCTCCCTGACAAATCATAAAGAACTTCCATGGTGTCTAAAAACCAAACCAATTCAAACGCGTTGCGGTTGAGTCGAGTGTCTAGTAAACATCAAACGCTTTACCAGGAAAACAGATTTTCAAGCTGAATAGAAATTAATTTACACTTTTATAAAAATGTATCATTTGAATTCTACTATTTGTTATTACCCAAAGAAAGATGTAAAATGACCCACTAAATTTAAGGAGAACAATACTTGCAGAGCATAGAATACCAACTTTTTTGAACCAATTTCTTTTAAATATCTACTGGGGCTTTCAGAAAGGAAAGGAATTTACTCTCCTATGATCACACACATTAAGAGAAAGAATCAAAAAGCAAGGGAGCCAGCAGACCCAAAGGTTCTGAAACTCTAAAAACCCAAATAATGATCACCACCTTGGGACACACACCTGCAGGAAATTAGAACAATGCTGAGGTCAAGTCCATCTACCCTGGGCCACAGTTGGGCTTTCTGACATGACAAAGTTTGAGATTGTACTTACATGCAGCCACACAAGGATGGAAACTCACATTTGGGGAATTTTTTTTTTACAACCTCATCAGGTTTGAAGAAAAAGCCTTTTTCCTCGGTACTTGTTTAACCTGGGGGATAATGGTTTACAGACTTCTAATAGTATCTCAGGAGTCCTCAGTGGTTAAGAGCTTGGCTGTTAACCAAAGGGTCAGCAGTTTGAATCCACCAACCGCTCCATGGAAACCCTATGGGGCACTTCCACTCTGCCCTACAGGGCCGCTATGAGTCAGAGTCGACTTGACGGCAGCAGGTTTGGTTTGGTTTTTGGAATAGTATCTCAATAAAGTCTTCAACGCCAAACATAAACTTTTGGAGGGACTTTAAAATATGACCTGAGGAAGAATATTCACCCCTATGAGCAGATTTATATGTTACTAATGTTAGTATGTTAACACATCCCGTGTTACATGTTAATAATGGTGATGTTGATAGCTTTGTGTAGAGTGTTATCGAATTTACAAAGAATTTTTGCAGACGTAATCTTATTTAATTCACATAACCAAGCTGTGAGGTACTCAGGGCAAGTATTTTGTATCTGCATTTTACAAGTGGGAAAAGCAAGGCTTGGAGGAGTTGAATGATCTGTCGTTGCATCAAGGTTTGAACGCAGGTTGCCTGAATTTCAGAGCATTTTCCACAACAGTGTTCTCAACGGGGTTTCACGTCAGAACTATCTGGGTAGTGTTTAAAAAAAAAATCTGTATGCCCTGACTGAGCCCCTGACCAATTAAATCATAACAACTGGATGTGAGACCCAGGCAACAGCTTTTTTAAAGCCCCCCAGAAGACACCGATGTACAGTCAAGTTTGAAAACCATGTTCTGTATAGACAGACCAACTAAAACCCAGCTCACTGCTGGAGAGTCGATTCGGACTCATAGCAACTCTATAGGACAGGGTAGAACTGCTCCATAGGGTTTCCAAGGCTGTAAATCTATATGGAAGCCGACTGCCACATCTATCTCCCTCAGAGTGGCTGGTGGGTTCCAATTGCCAACCTTTTGGTTAGCAGTCGAGTGCTTTAGCCACCAGGGCTCCTGTATGGAGACAGTCAGTCCAAATTCATGGAAATGAGAAATAATAGTTGAAAAGCTGTGTTAGTACTGTAGGATTTAATACCACAAAAGATTTAACAATACTCTGCTTGCAAGAATGGCCGATTCAATAAACTAATAAAAATAACTTATAAATGATATATTGTGTTCGTGTGAATGGATTATGATCTAGTGATCTTGAAAATGCTTAATTAAAGATCATGTTTAGAGTAAATCAAAACATTCTGCCTGGTTTGTGCTATTAATTTACTTAGCTAGCAGGAAAAAAAAGTGCAAAATTTTCATAGAAACAGAGTGTTGGAATAAACTTGGGAGGTAAGCAAACTCTACCATTTTTTAGGTTAAATAGATACGTCCAGAAATCAGTTGCCCTTCATTGATTCCAACTCATGGTGACCCCATGTGTGTCAGACAAGAACTGTGTTCCATAGATCTCCAGACCTTTCTTCTGAGGAGCCTCTGGGTGGACTTGAACCTCTCACCTTTCAGTTAGCAGCCAAGCACTTTAACCATCTGTACCACCCAGGGACTCCAAAATAGATGTATAGAGGTTAAGTAGTATACCTGGGCTCATACGGCTAATGGGCAGCAGATCCTGAAGGAAAAAGTGACATTCAAAAGCTATAATGAATAGGAGACCAAAATGTGACACTACAAAAAAAAATTTAAGATATCCATTCTTTTATTCAAAAATTATTTATGGAGAATCTTCTATGTGCCAGGCACTACTCTAGAAGGTGGAGATACTGCTGTGAACAAGACAAAGTTCCTGGCACTCTAGTTACCTCATTGACATGATAATCTCCTTGGCTAGATCTAGTGACCTCCTCTCAAGTGTTGAATCTTCCTGAATCTTTCTGACCCTCAGGCTAATCATTTTCTTCCTGCATTAGGGTTCAGAACATCATGATAGTAGTGAGATGCATGAACACTAAGAAATCTTCCATTGTGCGAAGATTTTATGTGAAAGAAATTCCAGCTCAGGATAAAGAAAAAAATCCCTATCGCTCTACCTGATACGCTTCCTTTTGTTAGATAAGGGGAGCCATGTTATCCGTCATGTTATTCTTTTTGACTTGGCTGCTAGGAGGCTCAGAACTAAGTTTCGCACTAGCAAGCTCCCTTAAGAAGCCCTGATGGTGCAATGTTTAAGCGCTCGTCTGCTAACCGAAAGGTCTGGCAGTTCAAACCCACCAGTGGCTTTGAGGGAGAAAAGACTTGGTAATCTGCTTCTGTTAAGATTACAGCCTAGGAAACCCTATGGGGCAGCTATACTCTGTCCTCTAGGGTTGATGTGAGTCAGAATTGACTTGATGGCACATAACAACAAGAAGTTAGTTCCTTTAGTTTCATCTCTTCTGGCATGTTTCAATCTGTATCAGTCAGGGTCCTGGCTGGAGAGAAACGGCACGGTTACGCAGGGTCATTCTGGAGATTTTAATGAGGGTGAGGGAAGGGTTAAGGGAACCCAACAAGGTATAGTGGAACATCCTGGGGCTAGTCGCAGCTAGAAGCAAATCCTTCCAGCCTAGGCCTGGAGAGGAAAGGAGAAGAAGCAATAACTGGACCATGGAGCTATCTTGCAGCTGTAGGAGAGGGCTGCCCAACAGGAGCAGCGACCATTGGAGGACAACTGCAGCCACTGCCAACCCGAAGCCCTGCAGGGAAGCAACCTGGAACAACCATCCCAACATCTCTCTCTTCCTGCCCTTCAATTTCTTGCCAGGGCTCCCCACTGGCCAAAACCCAAGAAACCACAGGGCAAACAAACCCAGTGGATGCTGTCATAGATGTCAATCTCCGAGGGCACAGAACAGGTGAAGGGTGGACTGTGGATTTGGAAGAGCAACTGGAGACTATCCAGCACACCATCCTACCTTCATCTCTAGGCAATGAGTTTTACACTTTGTTTAAGTGGGGTTTATTAGAACTATGCTTTTTACTGTTAGCTACTTCTTATCTCATACTATTTTTGAATTTACAATTAGGCTGAGAATAACAATAAATGGATGGAAGTTTAAAAATGGCAGTGAATCCCTAAGATAGCGCCATTTGTTGTGGTTGAAAACATAAGGGAAATATAAGACTGTCACCATCTTCCTTCATGTTCATATTCAGATTTTAGGAATTCTTGTGGGAAATAAACCAGCATTGTCATCCTGATGATTGAATAATCTCTCTTTGGATCTCTCACGGTTGTCTGTTCCATCCACATATCTTAGGATAAACTAGAGAGCTGAGTTTTTTTTTCTGACAGATCTATATACTGCTCTTTAGGGATTTGACTGCAGTGAATTCCCGTCATGTTTTTAAACTCAGCTACACAAATAAATCCAGGACCCCACGTGCCACTTCTTCTTCTTCTTCTTTTTTTTTTTTTTAATACATATTCTTTGTCTAAGATTTTGAAAACACAAGAAGTGCAGGACGAAAATAACATTGACCCCCATTTCCCTTATCTAGAGATAACAATTAAAAACACTTGAGCATATTTTCTTTATGTTCTGTTCTGAGTTAAATCGTATTCCCTAAAAAGATATGTTGAAGTCTTAACCTCTGGTACCTGTGAAAGCGACCTTATTTAGAAATAGGGCCTTTGCAGACGTAATTGGTTAACATGAGGTCATACTGGAGTAGGATGGGCCCTAATTCAGTATGACTGGTGTCTTTATAAAAAGAGGAGAAGAGACACATAAGGAGAATGCTGTGTGAAGACAGACAGACACAGAGGGAAGACAGCCATCATGGGAATATGGGGACAGAGATTGGGGTTGTGCTGCCATAAACTAAGGCTATGGGCAGACAGAAGAGACAAGGAAGGATCTTCCCCTAGAGTCTGCAGAGAGAGCCTGCGGCACTGACTTCAGGCTTCCAGCCTCCAAAACTGCAAGAGAATAAAGTTCTGTTGTATTAAGCCACCCATTTGGTGGTACTTTGTTACAGCAGCCATAGGAAAATCTGTGGAAGAAAGACCTAGCAATCTGCTTTCATAAAGGTTATAGCCAAGAAAACTCCATGGGGCAGTTCTACTCTGTCATAGAGTTGCTGTGAGTTAGAATTGACTCCACGACACCTAACAAGAAATAACAACAGCAACAGCAGCACACTAAGATATGTCAGTATATTTATTTATTGGTTTCTTTTAAAACAACAACAGCCACCCTGACAGCAAATAGTTATTGAGCACTTGTTAAGGGCTTGGCACTATTCTAAGCACTTTACTGTATGACGTAGATACTCCTGTGGTCCTCATTTTATAGATGAGAAAACTAAGGCAGACAAAGTTATATAACTTGCCCAAGCTCACATGGCAAGTAAGCGGCAGAGCTGGGATTTGAGCCAGAGCATTGTGGCTTAAGTGCTCACACTGCGAATCACAAGACCCAGTAATATGACATCAGTTAAAAACAGGAGCAGCAGAAGGAAAAACTAGGGCGAGACCATAAAGTGGAATCAGAAATTGGCTAAAACTTCCAAACCGTAAAGACCTTCAGCCTTGCTTTTGGTGTGCCACAAAGTTTGCTCTAAGCTTGTAAACCACCAACTCCAAAAGGGGAGCCTGGTCAAATACGAAATACTCGCTGTTCATAAGATTAAAAACAGATCTAATGGTCAGCAGAAATACCCCTGTTCTTGATATTATGACCAGGCAGAAGTAATCTTACAAATACTTGGCCATTGTGTAACGTAACTAATGATGCTATCTGTTCATTCAATGTTGATTCATACCATGGGTCAGGCACTGTTCTCAGTGCGGGCAATGCAGTAATGAATAAGATAAAGTTCTTGTGTTAGAGACTTTATGTTGAAGTGGGAGAGACAAAAAATAAACAAATTAAAAATATGTACTTTCAAGTAGGGGGAGAGGATTGAGAGTACCAGTGTGGAGACAGGAAAGTCTACCGCAGCAACTTTCCAACTGGGCCGAATGATGAATTTTGTGGGTTATGTCTTACAGCATTTCTCAATAAAGATCAGCATTATCTCAGCCAAGTGGAATTCAGGAAAGGCAATTACATGGGGGACCAGCACAATCCTTGATCATGTGCCCTAATACAGAAGTAGACTTTAAAAAAACAAATGGACTGTGTATTCTTTAAGTAAGCATCTGTAAATAATCTTGCCTTCTATGTAGGAGACTTAAGTTCAATTCCCAGCCAATTCACCTCATGCGTAGCCACCACCCATCTGTCACTGGAGGCGTATGTGTTGCTATGATGCAGAACAGGTTTCAGCAGAGCTTCCAGGCTAAGACAGACTAGGAAGAAAGGCCTGGAGATCTACTTCTGAAAATCAGCCAATGAAAACCCTGTGGATCACGACAGTCCAATCTGCAACCAATATGGGTATGGTGCAGGATTGGGTATTGTTTTGTTCCATGGGCATGGGTTGCCATGAGTTGGGGACCAGCTTGACGGCAGCTAACAACAACAACGAATACAGTTTTACATCCAAATATTGGTAGGTTAGGGTAGTAGTAAGGGCTATCACTAATGAGCACTTGGAGCTAAATATGGACCAGGGTGGTTCAAACTTGAGCTGCCATTAGAATCACCCAGAGAGTTTGTTAAAACCTGAATTACTTTGCCCACTCCTAGAGTTTCTGATTCAGTGGGTGTGGAGTGGGGCCAAGGAGCCCTGGCAGCGCAGTTGTAAAGCTCTTGGCTGCTAAACAAAAGGTTGGCAGTTCAAACCCACCAGCCGCTCCACAGAAGAAAGATGTGGCAGTCTCTTCTGTAAAGATTACAGCCTTGGAAACCTATGGAGCTGTTCTACTCTGTCCTGTAGGGTCATTAGGAGTCGCAATCGACTCCACGGCAACGGGTTTGGTTTTTGGATTGGAGTGGGGCCTGAGAATATACACTTCTAACAAGTTCCCAGGTGATGCTGATGCTGCTGACTCGGGGACCACTCTTAGAGAACTGCTAATATAGACCCCTGAGCCTTAAGAGGCACCTTAAGAGGCAGTTTGGATGGTGACTGTTGGGGTGCAATGGAGGGAGCAGGGGTGGATTACTGAGGGTAGGTTTGAAATTCTCTTAGAAAAACTGAGTGGCCTGACTTAACTTTTTTTGAAAGCTATATTTTCATTTAGAAGTAAGCTGAAGTGCTTGTCCCCAAGTAGGGTCAGGCTTTTCCCTAGGGAAATTGTTTTCAAAGGACTACTAAGCATAGACAAATGGGAAATTGAAGCCCCAAGTTCTTTCACTAGTCTGACCAAAACTGTAGGCTGGAAAACTTTTCGGGAGATATAAACCAAATGTCTGTGTCAAAATACATTTTTTACTGATAAAAATACCCTCAGAGATTCACAAAATCATTTTTTATGCTGTTAAAAACCCTTACAATATCCATGAGATTTTTCAATGTCAGTAAAAGTCTCTTTGTAAACATCATTTTAATAAAGACATAATATTCCATCATGTGATCATATGGGATTTACTGAACCATTTTCCTTTTGGACATTTCCAGTGTTTTAGCGCTTATAAATAATGGTATAACAAACACCTGTGTACATAGATCTTTGCCCACATTTCTAATTATTCTAGGTTACAAGAAATAGAATTGCTGCGTCAAAAATGAACATTTCCATTGCTTGAAACATATGTCCATTTGTCATTTCTAATTAAGAGGTATTTAAAACATATTTACATGTGAATACTGTTGCAAAGATAGCATGACTTTGGCCTTTTTTTGTGCTCAAAAATAAGAAGCATGTAATTCGTGTAGAAGGAAAGAAAATCTAACATCAAAGTCCTATAGAAAATTTACAAAAGTCTCTTTGAAGAGACAGCAAATGGAAAACTCTCGTACAACACACAGCAAAATTTCATAAAAACCATCTTTAAACATCTCTCTGTCACCAGCTTAGCATCTTTATAGCAGCTGCTGTCCTCAAAAATCTCTGGTCTCTGTCCTTTTCCACAACCTCAGCAGATCTCTCTTACCTCGTGCTCCTGCTGTCCCCATCCAAGCTACGCTCCTCTCACATAGATCATTGTTGACTCTTCAGTCAGTCACTTCGTCATACTGTGGAGGCTTTTGTGTTGCTATGATGCTGGAAGCTATGTCACCAATATTTCAAATACCAGCAGGGTCACTCATGGTGGACAGATTTCGGTAGAGCTTCCAGACTAAGACAGACTAGGAAGAAAGGCCTGGTGATCTACTTCCAAAAATTCACCAATGAAAATCTTATGGATCACAACAGAATATTGTCTGATATAGTGCTGGAAGATGCACACATACCAACAGTCATGAAAATGGCTCAAGATCAAGCAATGTTTTTCCATGGCGACCAGCGCATAAGGTTGCCATCAGTCGGAATCAATACATCAGCAACTAACAACAATAACAATTTTGCATTTATGACTGATTGCTGTAAATGTACAAAACCACTATTAAGAATTTTCACATAGTTAAATAGGTAAACTGATTCATGGTTAATATGAACATTAAGTGAATGCATTAACTAAACAACTTTAGGAAGATTATACCCTTTCCTAGCCAACAAATGCCTATAAAAATTAAAATAATAACCCAAGGCAGAATAATAGAGATCAGTTTTTATCATAATTTGAGTCTTTGTGGAATCATCTGGTATACTAGCATTCCTAGCATTAAACAAAATAATCTTTAGAAATTTAGTTTTGAGTTATTTAATCTCATTTAGGATATGATTCTTTCAAGGAAAATATCTTTTTTAGATTTTCTGTTAATTAATTAAAAGCAGAATGCCAATTTTTCCACCTCAAAATTTCACAAGGAAGAAAAGCTCCAAAAACCATGTACAATAGCAGCCATGGCAAATTAATTTTGATCCAGATACAACAAAAAATGTAAATTATGATTAAAACAAGAAAGTGGTAGAGAAAAATGAAATATCTAAAAAACATCTTCCATGCTCCTTTGCCATCAGTTTAAAATGAGTGATTATTAAGTGTCACAAACATGGTCAAGTGACCACAGCAGCAACTGAGCAGCTGACATAGCTCAGAAGGTATTGCTCCAGAGTACTTGGGTGGTGCAAACAGTTAAAGTGCTCGGCTGCTAACAAAAAGTTGGAGGTTTGAGTCCACCCAGAGGCACCTTGGAAGAAAGGCCTGGTGATCTACTTCTAAAAAAGCAGCCTTTGAAAATCCCATGGAGCACAGTTCTATTCTGACACACTTGTGGACATCATGAGTCGGAATTGACTTGATGGCAACTGGTAACTGGTCTCTTACTGGTAAATTTATGAACCTTAGCTATCAAAAAATTTAATAAAATTATAATCATTAGATCTTTTGATAAAAATGTAGATTTATTTTTGTTATCCCAGAAATATGTTCTCTGATTGGGATATTTGGCTTTGGAAGAATATTCATTTTTTTCACCCAGACATTTGGAATTCAGCTGAAATGTATATTCATCTAATTTACTTGTGTAATATTTACTTGAATATTTCTGATCCTGTCAAAACTCATTAGCAAAAACTGCTGTTGACTGCAGCAGCGGGAGATTTGGCCAAAATTGCCTTATTAAAACATTCCATTTTGGAGGTGAGTTTTTCAGCTTTCCTTGATGACACATTTAATTGGCAAAAGCAGAGATTTTTTTTTTAATACCAGGAAAGTTTTCTCTTTTTGAACATTTTTCTCTTCCAAATCTTCAAATACCTAATCTACTTGTTTCTAATTAAGACATGGTGTTTGCTTTAAAACAAAGCATAACCATTGCCGTCAAGTCAATTTCAACTCATAGCAACCCCACGTGTTACAGAGTAGAACTGCTCCATACGGTTTTCTTGGCTGTCATCTTTATGGAAGCAGATCGCCAGGCCTTTCCTTTGCAGTGCCTCTAGGTGGGTTGGAACTGCCAACCTCTCGACACAAATGTTTGCACCGCCCAAGTGTTTACTTACAAGATCTCAAAAGAATTCATGTCCCTATTTCCTGTTGAATATTGCCTATTGATTTTCAGAATGGCAAGGACATTGTATTTAGAATTCTCAATTTGGAGCTGAGAAAACAGGCCTGGGGAGGTGAAGGAATTTGGCCAAGGTCCAGTAGCTAACAAAAGCAGAGCTGGGAATAGGATCCAGTCTCTCAATAGGAAGTCCTGTATTTGGTCCAGAGAAGCAAAATTGTCACCTTTTCAATCTGTCTTTTTACTTTTTCTTAGTGCCATGTTCTTCAATGGAGTTCAGAAATGTGGATCTTCTTTTTCCTTCCCAAGTCTATTCATGTTTCAACATTCAAATGTTGATGGGACAGACCCTCTTTGATCTCTTCCTAAGTATTTCCTGAGTATTTCAACCTGCTGCCTTGTGGTTTAATGAGCATCACAGATGATCCATTGATGTTTCCGGCTTATGAACCACTCATTATTGCGGTGATTATTACAAAATGCATTTTGGCAAACACCTCTTCCCCTTAATTTTTAAACCCGTGTGTATTTGTCAGGAAATCTAGTCCATGTGTTTTTGACTCATTTGCACCCAGGTCATTAGAACGTGGTTGGTCAGAGCTAACTGGACTCTAGTGCTCTGGGCCTTTTCATAACACACTGATGATCTTAGCTTTTGCAAGACGTCACCCACCAGATTGTGTGCAGCTAATGTTCCAACACCAGCTATTCTAAGTTGACTCTATGACATACTCCCATGCACCTTTTCTTAATTAATTCCGTATTCATGTGGCTGTTTTCCTTGGATGAGTATGTGAGACTGAGACAAGTTTGAGCACACTATCCTCCTTCCAGAATATTATATTATAATAATATAAATAATAATACCTAACATTGATTGAGCTTTTACTATGTGCCAAACACTTTCCAAAAAACCAAACCCAATGCCATCAAGTCAATTCTGACTCGTAGTAGAACTGCCCCATGGCCAATGGGGTGGGTAGGATTGCTATTTCCATTTTAAAGATTGGAAAACAGAGGCTCAAGGTCACAGCTAATCAGTGGTGAAGCTACACACTGAACCCAATGAGTCCAACTCCAGAGTCAGCGCTTTTGACCACTTTGTAGTCACTGAATGAGGCTGTGACTCTATGTCCAAGATAAATCGCATTATCCTGGATTTGAGACACTTCCGTGAACAGACCTGCCAACATTAGCTTTCTTAGACAGCTCCCTCACTGACTTACATATGTTAATATTTTAAATTTTTAGACACATGGCTATTGGTAAAAATGCCCATACAGATTCCCATGGCAAAGAAGAGAGCAAGTGAAGTTGGATTCATCTGCTTGGGATGGATAGCTTGCTGTGTAATCTGATCCCAGGCGATATCTCAAGACTATACACAAATCAAGGTGAGACATGCTGCTCCTCTTGAGAGGCCTCGACTGTATGTTATTTACAAGGCAAAATGGCCAAGGCAGAACCTATGCCATGCACTTGGGATACATGTTATGGACATACTGAGTTGAATACTGAAAACCAGAGAGCTAAATGTATAAATAAGGTTGCACCTTTACAGACAGTTTAGAAGAAAAGCCAACCTATCTTCAAGCTAAGACGAAGTCTTGTCTACATGGTCCCTACCCATACTCATTCACACTTTAAATTTCTTTGTGAAAATCTAGGTCAGAGGTATATCTATATTGTCCACGCATCAGCTCAGCCACATTGCGGCCTTTCTTTGAATATTAGTCAAATCAAAACACATTTGGGTAAGAGGTGTCCAGAGAAATGGGGACATCCACTATCTTTGAACCATATAGAACCAGTTATGGATTTATGGAGCTGCGGCAGGATCCTATTCCTGTTTGTGGCTTACTCTCTTCTCCCCTTTTAGCCCCAAAGACATATTCAATCTCATAATTATAAGTCATTTATTTATTAAGTTTCCTGATCAAAGTCTTAGCCAATCTACATATTCTTCTTAGACAAGCCTATCAGATCAGTTACCATCTATGTTCCAACTCCCAAGTCTCACCCTCTAGCTCATATCTCTTTACTGTGCTTAAGAACTGCACATCCAGTTGTCTCCAAGACGTCTCTACTTGAAGGTCTCACAGGTATCTCAAACTCAAGGTCTAAAATGGAACTCATCATCCCTGCTTCTTCCCTGCTCCCACAACAGGTTCCTACTCTTGTATTTCCTAGCTCAGTAAATGATACTATATCTCCTCTCCTTCCTCACCTCCTTTACATCCAATCTATCAAGTTTTATCAATTCTTCCTCTTTAAAATTTCATAAGTAAGTATACCTGATTTAACTGCTCTTCTCCTACAGTTCCTTCTTCACCACTGCAGCTCCTCCCATCAGGCCACCACTGTCTCTCACTTGCATTGCCACCACGTCTGTCTAACTCATTGCTCTGCCTCCAATCCATTCTCTACACTGCAGGCAGAACAATATTTCTAAAATGTATGATCTTCTCTTCAGTGGTTCTCTATTATCCTCAGGATAAAATCTTAATTCCTTACTGATTTGTCGTCCTCTGTAGGCTGTGAGTTCTTTAAGATAAGGGACTGTGGTCTAATTCATAATTAAGTGTTCATTGAATAATCTTGGTTGAATGCATGGAAGTTCTTACACTGGTTCTATTCAATGGCAAACCAAACAAATATCCTCTTTTCCCAAGGTGGTGGGAGAGGGGTGGGGTGGGGAAGAAAGTAGGGATAATCATCTCTGTCTCTCTTAACCCAAAACTTTCAAATGGAAAAGAGGAGATTAAAACTCATTTTTCTGTGTTACAGTTATGTGCCGCTAGCAGCACCACCAACAGTTGCTGTTGAGTCAATTCCAACTCATGGTGACCCCACACGTGTATCAGAACAGAACCACAGGGTTTACAATGGCTGATTTTTTGGAAGTAGATTGCTAAGCCTTTCTTCTGAATTGCCTCTGGGTGGACTAGAACCTCCAACTTTTCAGTTAGCAGCTAAGCACGTTAACCTTTTGCACTACTCAGGATACCGTAAGGGTATAAGCTCACTGCATACCAGCAGGTACTTTATAAGTATTACCACCCTCATTTTACAGATGAGAAAACTGAAGTCCAATAAAGAATGTGCTCAAGCGCACACGTCTTAATAACTGATCAAATAAATCATCCTTCAAACCTTATTCTATCTTACTCCAAAGCTGGGCCTCTTTATGTCTGTCCATATAAAATTCAATCCCCAAACTCTTGTACACGAACCACATCTGATCCAGGCATCCCGTCTGCCTCCCAGTAATGCCCTTTGCCAAAACATTCATTCAACCCTCTATTCCACCCATTCTCAGCCACCAACCACAGTCCACAGGCTCCAACAGAGCTCAGAGTTTGCCAATCTGTCTTAGAGATAAGGAGTCTCTTCCAGAACTTTTTTCCTGGAATAGATAGGGAGTTCTGGTTAAAATTTTGTTTTCCTGGAACAGATAGGAAATTCTACTTAAAATTCTTATCTGTAGCTGCCTAGTTAGAAAACATATTTCCCATTTAACACAGGTTCTGATCCTTTCTGATAATTATAAAAGCTAAGTTAAAATAACCAGGATGCAAAGAAAAAAGTGATTTCCTAGCATCAGACTTTGAAGCATTAAAAGTGTCAGACCCTGTTGCTCTGGAAAATGGGACAACTTGTACATTGTAAGATTAAACACAGTTCCTTAAAGAGTGAAAGTATCTAAGTGAGGAAAACAATAACATAGGGTTATAAAAAAAATTAAAAAAACCCAGTTGCTATTGAGTTGATTCTGACTCATGACGACCTCACGTGTGTCAGAATAAAATTGTGCTCTGTAGTGTTTTTAGTGGCTGGTTTTTTGGAGATGGATCACCAGGCCTTTCTTCTGAGGGGCTTCTGGGTGGACTCAAACTTCTAGCCTTTCGGTTACCAGCTGAGATCATGAACAGTTTGCACCACCCAGGGACTCCACAGAGCGTCATAAGCTTGGGGAAAACCATATAAGATGGGAGTGAATGTCCATCTCAGTTCATTTCAAAATTCAGCCACCTTACGAATCAAAAAAACTGGAAATAACAACTGTTGGAGAGGCTGCCGGGAGATTGGAACTCTTATACACTGCTGGTGGGAAAATGATATGGCGCTTCCTTAGAAAGCTAGAAATAGAAATACCATATGATCCAGCAATCCCGCTCCTAGGAATATATCCTAGAGAAATAAGAGCTGTCACATGAATAGACATATACACATCCATGTTCATTGCAGCATTGTTCACAATAGCAAAAAGATGGAAACAACCTAGATGCCCATCAACAGATGAATGGATAAACAAACTATGGTACATACACACAATGGAGTACTATGCAATGAGAAAGAACAATGATGAACCTGTGAAGCATCTCATAACATGGATGAAACTGGAGGACATTATGTTGAGTGAAATAAGTCCATCACAGAAGGACAAATAAATTGTATGAGATCACTACTGTAAAAACTCATGCAAAATTTACACAAACTAAAAAACAATCTTTGTTGGCTACGAGGGATGGGAGGGGTGTGGGGGTTAGTAAATACTAAATAGACAATACGTAAGTGGTAACTTTGGTGAAGGGTAGGAAAGTACACAATACTGGGGAAGCCAGCACAACTTGCACAAGGCAAGGTCATGGAAGCTCCATAGACACATCCAAACTCCCTGAGGGACTGAATTGCTGGGCAGAGAACTGCTGGGACCATGGTCTCGGGGAACATCTAGCTCAACTGGCATAACACAGTTTATAAAGAAAATGTTCTACATTCTACCTTGGTGAGTAGCATCTGGGGTCTTAAAAGCCTGTGAGCAGCCATTTAAGATACTCCACTGGTCTCACCCCTTTAGGAGCAAGGGAGAATGAAGAAAACAAGATACAAGGAAAAGATTAGTCCAAAGGACTAATGCACCACAACTACCACAGCCTCCACCAGACTGAGTCCAGCTCAACTAGATGGTGCCCGGTGACCACCACTGACTGCTCTGACCGGGGTCACAACAGAGGGTCCTGGACAGAGCTGGAGAAAAATGTAGAACAAAATTTGAACTCACAAAAAAAGACCAGATTTACTGGCCTGACAGACTGGCAAGACCCCGGGAGCATGGCCCCCGGACACCCTTTTAGCTCAGGAATGAAGTCACTCCCGAAGTTCACCGTTCAGCCAAAGATTAGACAACCCCATAAAACAAAATGAGACTAATGGGGCATAACAGTCCAGGGATAAGGACTAGAAGGCAGGAGGGGACAGGAAAGCTGGTAAGACGGAATCCAAAGTTGAGAAGGGACAGTATTGACATCTCATGGGGTTGTTAACCATTGTCAAAAAACAATATGTGTACCAACTGCTTACTAAGAAACTATTTGTTCTGTAAACCTTCATCTAAAGTACACTTAAAAAGAAAATTCAGTCACATTCATGAGCACTTACTGTGTCCTAGCACTGGATACAGAAATAAATAAAACCCAGTCCCTGCTAGTGAGCTCACAGGCTAGTCAGGGAGATTGACATGAAAACAAATCAGCAACAATTTATTATGATAGTTATGCTAACAGAAGTACCTGACTGAGACAGTGGAGAGAGCAATTACTTCATTTTGGGGGTCTTAGGGAAGGATTCTCAGAAAAGGTGACATCTAAGTGGAGATCTGAAGGGTGAGTCAGTGTTCATCAGACTGAAAGGTGGAGAAAAGCTCTCTAGGCAGAGAGGAAAGCATGTGCAAAGGCATGGAAACAAAAATGAACCAGCCAATTAACCAACAAACAAAGCCCCAGGGTGTGCGAGGGTTGTTGAAAAACATCTGAATGTGCATATAGGGTGTGTGCACATCTGTGATGAATCGATGTCTACTCCCATCTCACAACTATGGAGGGATGTTTAGGGTTAATTACCAGCAATATCTTCCCTCTGGCATTCTTGATCTATATCCTAAAGAATGAGTCAAGTCTAACTATGCTGTGTTCATCTGGATATATATTGAGGAAAGAATAACACAGGAGGGAAAGGATCTTATAAATGTCACAGCACTGTCCATTTTTATTTGATATATGAAATAGCATAAATTCAGCTGCTCTCATAAATTCACAGAGAAGTGCAACTTCAGGGTCTGCTTACAAGGACTATTTGACTTTGGGAACAAAGCATTCTCATTTGCTCTGGGGGCTTTTTGATAACTGCATTATTCAGTTCTTATGGAATAGATTTAGTGGACTGAGTCCTCGATGGTTGGGGTATGCAACAGAACTTCAAAGCCAGCTCGTGTATTTGCCTGGAATGTCAGTCAGCACTGTCTCTGGCAGCCCCTGGAGGAAGCTGGCACTGATGTGCTGCATATTTCATTCCGAACAAGCAAGTTTTGCACTAGACTTCTTAAGAGCCATAGGACGACATGGAGGTGCTGGTGGATTCTGCCAAGCTTTGCCAGCTTTTCCTAAGGTTAAAAACATGTCAAATTCTACATTAGCTGCCCTTTTAGGAAGTGAGTTCCCAAAGATGATCAATTTCCTGGACTGGCATTCAGAAGACTGAAGTCTTTTCTCAATTTTGCAACTATGAGTCAGTGATTTGGACAAGTGGAAACTTACTTATAACTGTCCTTGTAAAACATACCTGTATCTGTGGTAGGGACTGCAAGTTGCTGCTTCTTCTCCCCTCCTTTCTTAGGAGTACCACCCTGAAGACTGTACTTCCCAGTTTCCTTCAGTCCAGAGTAGCCAGTGAGATATAAGCAAAATTTGTTGGGTGGGCCTTCAGGGGTTGGCTCTGTTGGGAGAAGCACCACTTCCCCCTTTTCCCCATTCTTCCTACTCCCTCTCTGGAATCATAACCTGAAGGCTGGTGCTCCAGCAGCCATCTTGGGTGATGAAGCAACCTTGATAACGGGAGCCACACACTAAGGACAGCAGAGAAGAAAGACAGAAAGAGTCTGCATCCCTGATGACATTGAAAGCCTCCACTCCAGCCATGGACCGCCTACTTCTGCACTTCATATTATGTAAGAGAAAAATAAACCCCTACATCTTGCTTAAGCCTCTGTGATTTGGGTTTTCTATTATATGCAGCTGAAAATAATTTCTAATGGAAACAGTTTATTCTCCTGTACATATATCAGTTTTCCCCAAACAGCGGGGAACACAGCTGCCAGCAACTCCAGAGGCGGTAAACAGCAATGGTGCAGAGCCAGGGTTCAGGAGACAGACAGCCTGAGGCTGCATCCTGCTTCCACCACTCGCTAGCCTGTGACCCTGAGCAAATTCCTGAACCGTCCTATGTCTTGCTTCCTCTTCCTTATAATGGAGATAATAATAGTACTTAGCTCACTGGGTGGTTGTGAAGATCATGTTAAAAAAGAGATAGCCTATGATTATTCAGCCATAAAGAGAAAGGAAGTTCTGATACATACTACAACATGGACAAACTTGAAAACATTGTGCTGAGTGAAATAAGTCATCCAAAAAATGGCAAATAGTGTATGATCCTAGTTATATGAAATATAGAGGGTATGAAAATGCACAGAGATCGGAGTTTATGAGTGGTCACCAGGGGTGGGAAGGATGGGGAAAGGGAATCGTTGCTTAAGAGGTACTGAGTTTCTGTTAAAAGTGATGGAAAAATTTGAAAACGGATAGTGGCAATGGTTGTGCAACATGAGGAATGTAATCGAGGCAACTAAATTGCACAAGTAACAGATGTTAAAGGAGCCCTCGTGGCAGAATGGTTAAGTGCTTGGCTGCTAACTGAAAGGTTGGCAGTTCAAACCCACAAGCCTCTCCCTGGGAGAAAGATGTGGCAGTCTGTTCTTGTAAAGATTACGGCTAGAAAACCCTATGGGGCAGTTCTACTGTGGCCTATAGGGTCGCTGTGAGTCAGAATTGACTTGACGGCACGTAACAACAACAGATGTTAATGGAAAATGTTTTGTTATATGTATTTTTATCACAATACAAAAAGAGATAACCTATGTAAAGTACTATGCCTGGCACCTAATAATTTCTTTGCAAATATTAGTTATTATTATTGTTTTTTATTTCAACTCCGTGAACCCAGAAGGTACCAGCAGAGAAATTCCAGGAAAGGACTGGGGTTGTCACAGTTTGGGTGGAGGTCCATGCCTGGACCAAGCTCTGTGGCCAGGGGGATGTGATACTGGGATTGACTGAAGCTGGGTTACATGCCCACCTCAGTGGTGGTGGTGATGGTGAGAGGGGGAGTTGGGTCTGTTACCAGAAAGCGGGGTGAGGGGAATCTGGACTAACATAGAAGCTCCCACAGGCCTCTTTGCCCCTCAAGGATACGAGTGTCTACTAAGCTCTTTGAAACTTTTTGCACCAACGATATAAAGAATTGTTATCATTAGCATTCTCATCAGTCTTTGAGACTTTTTTCCCTTCCTATCAGACTTATACCAAATTTAGACCTCTCTTTTCTTTCAGTGCTGAGGGAGCTTCTGGAAGCCCTTGCAAAGCTAAAATCTTGCCACCCCCACTTCACTGGTGATAGAAACAGAACAGTGTACACAGAAACACGGCAGCAACATCACGACTGAGTCAGTCACTGTCAGGGGCAAAAAAGCATCCGCATCAGAACTGCCAACGAAGGGCCTATAGAAAAAGCACAAAATGCATACAGAAACTAAACAGCTGCCTCGCGTGTGGTATTTTGCTGCAAAATTTCCCAGCTCTACTCCAGTGCTGTGTGTGTGTGCGTGTGTGTGACTGTACATGGTCTGCAATGTTTAGGAAATGCAGACTTGGATTCACTTCTCTTAAGCTCCACTTTTCTCACAGACTTGCACACGATGCCAAGCTTTCTGACGCTCATGGCCCTCTGTGCCAAGGGTTTCTCATCCCTCGTGAAGGGCCCTCCTGGGTGTTGCTTCTGCAAGGGCCATCTTTCTAGTGAATCATGACATTGGCCTCTCATTTCTTATTTTATCAGCCTAATGCTCCTGGGAACATATTTTTTGTTCAAAAGTGATGATATTAAAAAATATTCAAGAAGCCAATTTTGTTGTTATATCTTAACAATTAAGAAATTTCCAGAAGACTTTATGGCTCTTCTTGGTGATTTTAGCATCTTAAAACAGAAACCTACGGTGTTGTCCAAAATTGTGGGAAGAGGGTTGTGATCAGTAGTTAATTCAACCTTGGGAGCTAGAAGGTTGCAGAGTGGTGGGACTCCTTCCGATAAGAATGAAGTTAATCTTCCGCCAAATCCCAAAATTGCTGGCATGGATTGTTTCAAGTAAATGCCTGAAAGAACATTTGGAAGGAGACAATCCTTAGCCTTTAAAGAATAAAAAAATGATAAAATCATTTAAGTGCCTATTTTTTCCAAGCTCTTTTTTTGGTTTTCACAAACCACACTAGGTCTGCGCCCACAGATGCTTTTAAAGCTCTCTTGCCATCACTGTTACCAGGTGAAGTTCAGGAGAACAAGAGTTGGCATCTCTCTTAAAATGAGATTATTTCCCAGGCTCATATCATGATGTGGTTCTGTGATTAAGTTCTTCTCAACCACAGTCTTATTAACAACATGATGGTTGAGGGCAAAGGTCAAAGTCCAACATAGCTCATATGCTGGAAGAACAAAAACCCAAAGAAACAAAAAACAGTTGCTTTTGAGTCAGTTCTAAATCATGGTGACCCCATGTGTGTCAGGGTGAGCTGCTTCATAGGGTTTTCAACGGTGGAAGCTGTCATTTCCTTCAGCCATAACTGTAGCTCAGGGTTCTAGATCTGACTAGCCAGGAAAGTTCGTAACTCAAGCTGGGAGCTCAGAGCCCATGGCAGCCTTCCAGAAAGCATCTCTCCTGAGGTTCATCCTCTATCCAATGTGAAGATCTGTGAGATGAAAGGAAACCAAAGTTTACTAGGGGTCTGCCTTTTTCATGGTACTTTACATATATGACCCATTGCCGTTGAGTCAATTCCAACTCATAGCGACCCTATAGGACAGAGTAGAACTGCCCCAGAGGGAGTGCCTAGTGAATTCCAACTGCTGATCTTTCGGTTAGCGGCTGTAGCTCTTAACCACTAAGCCACCAGGGTTTCCTTACATATATTATCTCTCCTAAAATCCTTAAAACAACCTATGAGAGAGAAATTGTTGTTGCTGTTTTATAGATGAGAAATTAAATTTTTGAGAGGCTAAGGATTTGCTCAAGGTCACACAGTTGGTAAGTGACAGAGCCATGATTCAAACCCAGGTCTGACTCCGAGGCCTGTGCCAATTCCACTATGTCTGTGGTTCTCAAAGCAGGATAGATATCACCCAGAACTAGGTAGAAATGCAAGTTCTTGGACTCCACCACAGAACTACTGAAACAGAAACACTGGTGGTGAAGTACAGCAATATGGGTTTTAACAAGCCCTCCAAGTGAACCTGATGCTTGCCAAAGTTTGAGAACCACTGCACTATACCACACTTTTCCCAAGCATAGACTGTGAAAAGCTAGATGGAACTGGGAATGTGACTTTCTGATTAGGTGACCTTGGTTAATTTGATATCTTTGAGTTTCAATACTGCTAGTAAAATGGCAATAATAATATTTCCATTAGTAACATGGGAATAATAAACTCAGGATTGTTGCTGGGATTAAATGAGCTAATGTATATAGACTATACAGTACTGTACCCTACAGAGGAAAAACAATAAATGGTTGCAATTTTACTACTACTATTACCTTTTCCTGCCTGTCTTTTTGCCACACCAATGTTAAGTCCATCCACCAGAAGGAGGAAGAACAAGAGTATTTTCTAGATCTGTGAACTTGGGCAAGTTATGCAAACTCTGGGCCTCAGTTTCCTTCTCTGCTAAATGGAGATAATAATAATACATACCTCACTGGTTGATGTGGAATTAAATTCATTAATATAAGTAAAGCATCTTAGAACAGTGCCTAAACCAGTTGTCATTGAGTTGATTCCAACTTGTGTGTCAGAGTAGAACTGTGTTCCGTAGGGTTTTCAGTGGCTGCTTTTTCAGAAATAGATTGTCAGGCCTTTCTTCTGAGGCACATCTGGGTGGACTCAAACCTACAACCTTTCAGTTAGTAGCTGAGTATGTTAACCATTTGTATCACCCAGGGACTCCCAGCACACAGTAAATGTTCAGTTAATAGCTATGATGAGGGCAATACCCATATTAGCCCATTTGTCTACTTTTTTGCAGTTCTGATGCCATGGTTGTCAGAAGCTAATGAAATTCTTAGAAAAGCAGCATCTTCAGCATGAGGGCTTCCTTGTCCCACCCCAGCTAAGTTCCCTGTCCCACCCAAGTTGAGTGAGTCGCTCCTTCCTCTTTGCCTAGACCTCCATTATGGCGCTTAACACATTCTCTTCTCTACTAGTTCTATTCTTCTTTATTTCCCTGGTGCAAATTAAAGGTTCAATAAATGTCTCTTAATAAAGGATTGCTTGACAGTCAACTGTAATTTACATATGCCATCTATGGCAGTCAGAATAATGGCTTTACAATGATGTCTACCGTATTTTTATGCAAATAACGTGTGCCTTCTCTGTTTGTTTGCCAACCGTTCCCTCCCCCGTGAGGTATTTTCATAAGCACCACTATGTCAATTTTTTACACGTTGCTGTAAAAAAATTAGCATAATGCACTTACAAAAATACCTTGTGGGGGGAGGGTGCAGTTGGCAAACAAATGTAGAAGGTGTGCGTTATTTGTGTGAAAATACAGTATATCCCTGGGACTTACAAGTATGTTAGGTTACATGGCAAGGGAGAATTAATGTTGCAGATGGAATTGATGTTGCTAATCAGAGACCTTAAAGCAGGGAGATTATCCTGGATTATTTGGGTGAGCCCAATGAAATCTCAAAGGTCCTTAAATGTGGAAGAGGGAATCAGAAGACAGAACCAGGGAGATTGCAATGTTCCAACTCATAGTGACCCTATAAGACAGAGTAGAACTGCCCCATAGGGTTTCCAAGGAGCAGCTGGTGGATTCAAACTGCCGACCTCTTGGTTAGCAGCTGTAGCTCTTAACCACTGTACCACCAGGGCTCTGGGCAGCCTCTAGGAGCTGAGAAAGGCAAGAAAACAGATTCTTCCCTAGAGCCTCCAGAATGAATGTTCTGTTCACACTTTGATGTTAGCCTATTGAAACCCATTTTGGACTTCTGACCTCTAGAACTGTAAGGCAATATATCTGTGTTCTTTTAAGCCACTAAGTTTGTGGTTAGCTGTTACAGCAGCAGTAGAAAACTAATACATCATTGCTGACTCCATTATGACAACCAGTTTAGAATCGGCTACTTTTCATTACTTAGCCTAGCTGCCTGCATTCTCCCCTTCTTATCAGCAACAGCACAGAGGTGATTAATAGAGACTAAGGGTACTGAGGCATTGAAAAGCATCTTCCACTGTACAATTATAATCTGAGAATGAACCCATAGGCACAATATTAAAAGTCTTTAACTCAAGGTCCAGGGCATATTCAGCTTCTTGCGACATGGCACCTGAGTACTAACAGTGGGACCAGGAGCCATTCATGTATATACTTTAAAATCAGCCTCTGGTAACTCACCAGGGAAGGCATGAAGAAGCAGCCCATGGTAGAGTTATTCCAGTGGTCCTTTCTACTGGGGGCACCTCCTCCTGTTGGAGCAGACCCATCTGTCTGCATTCTGTTGGGCAGGAACCACTAAAAGGGGATACGGCCTCTCCTTTATGCCAACTCAAGGAAGAACCAAATGTGGCTATGTCAGCAAGTGGGAGATCAAAGAGCTGTTGCCCCCCTCCCCCGGCCGAGCAGCTGCGGAGAACAAGAACCATATTGAGCACGTCTCTCTCTCTGTAAGGGCTCCACTGGCCCTCTCCTTACGCGCTTTTACTGGAGCCTCTTGGATATCGAAAGAGGCCTTGGTCCCTTGCAGGGTTTGAGGTTTATTGAAAACATAATGGCATACCAAAATATGTTTGTAAGAATTGTGGTGTATTTAAAATATTTACATTTAATACAATAACACTGTTATCCCATGGGGGGAAACCAATGCAGTGCAATGTAATGATGCTATTTACAAGAAATTCAGGATTTATAAAATCCTGAATTTATAATATTTTGAATTGTGAATTGAAAATATTAATTCATAGTGCACTAGTGGCCGTGTCAAGTACCAGTGGGGCGTATATGGAAGTGATACAATGAACCCCTTCTTTGACTCCTGCCCATTGATCTTTGTGACTCTATGCATTGCATGATTTAGAGATAAAGTTAAGAGTCTAAATATGAAGCCCACTGTAAATGTGAGGCCTCAGTCACACGGATCTCCTGCCTCACACCCTCCCCACATCAGCCCTACTCTCCACCTCCCCTCACTAGGTGAGATGCATCCAACATTCCTGTCTGTATTGGGAATGACCGCAAGTAATTTCGTGATGACATTTTATGATGCCTTATCAGAGGCAGTGAGAAGTATACCACTCCCAGGAAAAAGGAATCTAGGTCTGAGATGGATATATGACCTGCACTTATGCAGAGTCCTATCATATATTCTCTCCAGCTGGTCATTAATTTCAGGAAACAGTTCATACTAGGAACCCGAGTTGAAAAAAACATAACTCTCAGGCAGAATTTATGATGTTTTGAAGTGCAGTTTTAGCTCCTACAGAGAGGCTAATTGCTAGAGAACAAATATCTATACGAAACAAGAAGGAGGTTGATCTCGTGTTTTTATATTCCATGCTCTAAGAAAATCTGAGTTTGCGAAGGTGGGTGGAGTTTCTTGGCTCTAATGACTCAAGAGAGGACACGGACCCTTAGCAGAGCTGCGGTCTATTTTCAAAGCTGACGTAAATGTCTAGAAGCTGTCAGTGCTTTCCTAAATTGACTAACATGAAATGGAACAATCTCTTCCCCTGCCCCTACCACCGAGTAGTTGGCTGTTACTGAATACTTTTACGAGTGAGGGCAAGTAGGTAATAAAACCAGAAAATTATCTGTCTCAGCACTGGAAGCACTCTCTGGTCTGAAACGCTTGTGATTTTCTTTTCCAGTTGCTTACACTCTGTAGGAAACCATTTTTCACATTGCAGAGTTATTGCAATGTAAAAGTAGAGGACTAAACAACTACTCTTTTATTGTTAATAGAGGGGAAGTTATACATCAATGAAACCCCAATTCCAAGCATAATGAACCTATAACCTGCCCTCCTTCCTTCTTTCTACCCTCCCTCCTTTCTTCCTTCCTTCCTTCCTCCCTCCCCCCATCTTTCCTCCTTCCTTCCTCCCTGCCTGCCTGCCTTCCTTCCCTCTTGCCTGCCTGCCTTCCTTTCTTCCTTCTTGCCTGCCTGCCTGCCTCCCTTCCTTCTTGCCTGCCTGCCTTCCTTCCTTCTTGCCTGCCTGCCTTCCTCCTTTGGTGGTAAGGCCCAGGCCTTTGTCTAAGCCCCCTTAAATCATTTGTTATAGCTGGAACATAAAGTGTGAAGTACAGATACGTGGGCAGAGGCACTTTAGAATCACCTGGGAAGCTTTAAAAAATACTGATTATTGGATTCTGCCCCCATAGACTCTGATTTAATTGGCCTATGGTGTGGCCTGAGCCATCCAGAGGCTCCTCAGAAGATAGCCCTGGTGATCTGCTTCCAAAAGGTCATAGCCTTGAAAAACCTTATGGAGCAGTTCCACTCTGTAAATTGTTCTATGTGGAGTCAAGGTTGAGAACTACTGATTCAAGTGAAATCAATGCAAATTTAGTCAAACGACTGGTTTGATTTTATTTTCCCTTAGACAACTGGTTGACTACATTAGATAAATAAAATAATTATTCTGGGAGTTTAGAATAGATGTGGCCTAAAAGTGATACTTGACCATTAGTGGATTAGTTTACTATGACACCCGTACACATTGCCATCATGTCCATTCCCATTCATGGCAACCCCATGTGATACAGAGTAGACTTTCTCCATAGGGTTTTCTTGGCTATAATCTTTACAGAAGCAGATCTCCAGGATTTTCTCATTTATTATGGTAGGATTTAAAATTTTAAAACAGCCCAGGAAAGATAGAAGGCTCTATTGGTTTGAAATAATTCAATCACATTCTCTCATAGTCTATCCTTCGGTCAGCCAGCCAGTCTGCTTCAAACTTGCTAAAGTAATTCAGGCAGAGTTTTACTGAAGGCTGATGAAGTTTCTGGATGGTGAGACCTTGCTGTGCAGCATAAATTCAATAACAATGCTAACACGACCACTGGCCAACACTAGCCCACTGCGGAGGGTGTGAAGTCAATTCGTTGGAGTACTTCCAGCAAATATTTTTGGCACGATTCCTGGATCATCAACAGGATGCTGCCCTTGACATATGGAACACCCATCTGAGATGCAAGCAAATAGTTTTGAAATGAAGTTACGTCTCTTGACCAATTAAAGACGTGCATTTGACAGAAACCCTGTACAATTCATTAGCCATCCGATAGCTTCCCGCAGTTATGAATTTCTGGTGATGCTGGGTTACTAATTGTTGAGTGATCAGACTGGAAGCTGGAAGGTAAAAGTGGCATGAGTTCCAGCTGGGGATGGTTCAACATGATAAAAGTGGAAGTAATCAACCACCTGTGAGCAATTACTAGTGGTGCTTTCGGATGAAACAGAACCCAGGCCTTTGTTCCTACCATGAATGAATGTGGCATGTAATGCCCTTATTAGAGTTGTACTGCAGTGCTGTCTGGTTATCACACTACCATAGAGTTTCGCCTTTAACTAGGAAGTTTCTAGACAGTACAAACGTATGTTTATGTGCTTTCGGTTAGAACAGAGTTTCTCAACCTCGGCACTATTGATATTTGGGGCTGGATAATTCTGTGTTGTTAGGGGTTGTCGTGTGTATTGTAAGATGTTTAGCAGCATGCTTGACCTCTACCCAGCAGATACCATTAACATTCCTTCGTTTATGGCAACCAAAGACGTTTACTGATGTGGCCAAATGTCCTCTGGGAGGCAAAATAACCAGAGGTTGAGAACAACTGGGAGGTTCTCCAGATTTCATAATATAAGAAAAATAAGGTCTTCTACACAAAGGCGGAATGACGATTATAAGCTACTCCTTAAATGTCATCAGTACAAGTGAACCTTTCTTTTTACTGGAATTAGGGACCGCTTACTCAATAAGCAAGGTATGCATGGGTTTACTTGTGCTTCCTTACTAATCTGTAGGGTACAATTTCACATGGGTTTCACCACATCAAAGATGTGGTGAAAAACAGGTGAAACTGGCACTACAGATTAGTAAGTAAGCACAAGTAAACCCATGTGTAACTTGCTTACTGTTTAATCCACCCCTGATTGGGATCCACAATAGCATGGTTTTATTTATTTATTTTTTCTTCAGTCATCTTTGTATGCTCTGTGGTGCTTAGCACAATGCTGTGTTCATATAGTAGGTGCTCAGTAAATGTTTGTGGAAGGAATAAAATGATCTACTCCTTCACCCACTTCTGTCCATGTAGTCTGGGTGGGGCGCCTAGGAATTTAACACGTGACCTGACCCAAGCCAATCAAACCATCCCATTTCTCTGGCCATAAAAATAGGTTCCAGGCATGCACATAACCTAGGTCAGTTTTACCAAAGTGAATCACAGGACTCGTTGGGAGGAATGTTGGGACAAATATACTCAGCAGTTTTTTTTTTTTTTTTTATGGTTTTGACTCTGAAGAATGTAGCCCTCAGAAATGCTGCCAGCCATCTTGATATTATGAGAGGAGAGCCTATGTGAGAATCATTCCACAGAGATGGAGCAGAGCTGAGAGATGAAAAGAAGGAAATCAGATAATGAGGCTCTCGCTTGCATCCCTAGATCCAGTGGAATTTCTAGCCACACTCACCTCTGGACTATTAAGTTGATTGAGCCAATGTCTTCCCACTGGTTTATTCATTTCCATGTTTATTATTTTTCCCTTAAGCCAGTTTGAACTGGATTTTCTATCATTTGGCATCAAAAGAGCCCTCCTTTAGACATTGCCCAAAACCTTACTAAAGTGCTGGTCTGTTGTGTGTGTATTAAGCGACCTGAGGAGAAACTGTACAAATGATGACCTAAGATGGTGTAATCTGAATTAAAGGAATCTTAGAAGTAAAATGGTCTGGCCATCACTGATGCAGGGGTCCCTCTACCACTCCTTGTCAGAAGGGCATTGGGTCCTTCTACCACACTTTGTCAGAAGAGCATCGGCCACTGCTTGAATACATCGGCATGTCCAGGGCTTGGCTCAAGTCTGCCCATTCCTCTGTGAGGCACCCCTGGCTATAGAGAATTCTTGTTTACATTATGTCAAATCTGTTTCCAAGAAACTTCCATCCTAGCAGCAACATCTGTAGCTAAATAGGACAACAACCACCACAACTTTTTTTAGAAAATGAAGGCAAATGCCATGTCTTTTCTTTGTCAACTTTTGTCTGTGTCAAACATTTTCAAATGCTTTTGGCTCTTTCTGAAAAAAGCAAAACAACAACAGAAAAAAACAGAAGTATGGTCCAAGTCTTTGTAAAGAAGAGAGACTTTGGAGTAACACATCAGACCTGAAGTTGTAACCTATATTCATCGCTTTCTAGCTGTGACTTTGGAAAAAATCACTTATAGTTTCCTAGTTATCTGTGTTTTCATCTGTCATGTGGGGAACACGTTAGCTACCTGACGGGATGGTGGTAAGGAATCCATGGCAAGATGCTTGTAAAGCATGGTTTTGTTTTTTTTTTAGCACTTTATGCAATAACTGATACATCTATATGCTGTGCTCCATAAATTATCATTATCCTTTTCATTTTGTTGTTATCATTGGGATCCAAATTGCGGGTGTTCTCCTATAATGGTGTTTAAAATTCAATACAGTGTTCCAAATGGAATCTGACCAGCCTAATATTTTGACATGTCTTCTTGGTTTGTTTGAGGCTTTCTCTCATTTGCTTTAGTAGTCCAAATTGGCACAGGTGGCCCTAACCAATCGCATTGTCAGGGCCATTAAGAGTGCAGATTACACACAGCCGTTTTCTTGCCATGCCGTCGATAGAGATCCATGTCATTGGGAATGTGATCCTCGCTCAGAGACTGTCTGTACAGAGTCCAGCCTCTCAGCTCCTGGCTGCTCGAAATCAAGGCTGCATCTAAGTGCAGGTCAAGAGGCCTGTTTTCCTTTCCATAGCATAGACGGCTGGCCTAAGGGAAGAGGAAGCTGATGTTTCCATTGGCAGGTTGTAGCTCCCAAAGCATGAAGCAAACTCGATTGTATGATAGGGTGACATCCAGAAAAATAAGCACAGGATAGTGCTGCATGGCCACATGGGGACTGTCAGGGCTAAAGAGAGGTCTTTAGTGTCAAGCCAATGTTTGTAGTGGGTGAAAGAACTTGTTAAAGGTCTGTGCTGATTGGCTGCACCTTGTCCTATGAGAAACTCTTTCCTGATTATATAGCACTTATATTCCTTCAACAGACCACAATTTTTTTCTAATACCTACCATGCGTTGTAGGCTCTGGGTGGTACAAAGGGTTAAGAGCTCAGCCACAAGCTGAAAGTTTGGCGGTTCAAACCCATCCAGAGGCTCCTCAGAAGATAGCCCTGGTGATCTGCTTCCAAAAGGTCATAGCCTTGAAAACCTTATGGAGCAATTCTACTCTGCACGTGTAGGTTCACCGTGAGTTGAAATCAACTCAACAGCAACTAATAACAACCATGGGTTAGATAAAAACCAGCTGCCATCCAGCCGACTCAGACTCATGGCGACCCCATGTGTGTCAGAGTAGAACTGTGCTCCATAGGGTTTTCGATGGCTTATTTTTTGGAAGTAGATCACCAGGCCTTTCTTCCAAGGCACCTCTGGGTATACTCCAACCTTCAAACTTTCCGTTAGCAGCCAAGTGTGTTAACTATTTGCACCATCCAAGGATTCCATGTTGTAGGTACTATTATAATGATAATGAAAATATAATAAGAGTTGACATTTGTCAGATAAAAAAGACTGTGTTGTCGTTATTAGTTCCATCCAGTCAGCTCTGACTCATGGCGGCCTTATGTATAACAGGACATGTATTAGTCTTCCTATTTTACAGATTAGACAATGCGGTTTGAAGAAGGCCATATAGTTTAAGAAGCAGGATCAGGATTCAAATTCATGCCACCTGAATCTAGAGCTCTGTAGCTAACCCCCACACTCTATCACCAATTTGCTGTCAAAAAGATACCTGGACAGGCATAATGCCCTCAATAGCAACTTTTTCCTTCCAGACTCAGGCCAGGTGTTTCATACTAAGCTCTCTCCCTATGTCCTCTTGGCTACGGGAATTTTTCTAAATTCTGTCCAAACTTTAACTCTGCCTTGTCCATTCACCATTGACAGCTTTCTCTTTGGGTCCCAGCTTGCTCTCTGCCCACTCCCATGGATTTCATTATTTATATTTTTCTTTGCTATTTGCTTCAGTTCCCTATTGCCCTGCCAGTCCTTCTTTCTTCACCCCATGTCTTGACCAGTCTCCCAAACATGCAGACACCCTCTAACACCCAACCTCATCTCCTGAAACCCTAAGCAGGAAAAGCCCCGGTCTAGGGGTCAATGAAGGTCCCTGGGTGGTGCAAACAGTTTGCCCTCATCTACTAACCTAAAGATTGGTGGTTCAAATTCACCTAGTGGGGCTTGGAAGAAAGCCCTGGCAATCTGCTTCCGTAAAGCTTATTGCCAAGAAAACCCTATGGAGCAGTTTTGCTCTGTAACACACGGGGTCATCATGCATCAGAATTGACTCGATGGCAAGGGGTTTGTTTTTTTTAAATTTTTTTCAAGGGTAGAGAGACTGGGTGTGAAGTCACTGAGCACCTAATCACTGTCCTCAAGAGGCTTAGAGTTGTTATGCCGCGTCTGTGTCTGGTCATCAGGTTTTATTGTTTTACATCCTGAGAAGGGGAGTTAGTGGACATAGAAGGGGAGAGGGAGAGAGATGAGTGTCAGGGTTAGAGGAAAGGAAAGAGAAGGGAAAGAAGGGAGACAGGAGGGAGGGAGAAAAGGGGCAGAAAGAAGCAGAGACAGGGTCAGTGAGCTCAGTGGCATGTTAAAACAATTTGGTGGTATTTGTGAATAATTAACAATTTGTTATGGTAGGAACAAGAGAACAGATCTGCAGGTGCTGCTCTGGCTCTTTGTTGCAGAGGGAATATTGAAATATCAGTTACCATGAGCAGAAGAAAAACAGCATGTGAGGAGAAATTCCCAGTTTGTAACAAAGCATGGGTTTTTCCAGCTCTCCAGTTTAAATTTCTCTCCAGGGGAACTCCGATCCTCCCTAAAATTTGGAACAATAAGAAAGTGCTTAGAAGATGTACTTGAATTTCCTGTCAATTAAAACATTCGTTGGTTCAAAGGACAAAGAGTTGAGGCTGAAAGGAGCTGTATTTTCTTGCTTAGGGTTTTGGTGGTGGTGGTGGTAAATTCTATTCTATTCTCATTCAGTTGAATTGAGGGTTTATTGAGTACTGCAGTGTCCCTGACATATTTGGGGCAGGATGGGGGTATAGAGAGATCCTTATGCTTCTAGAAGCTTAACCTACACAAGCGAAATTTGTGAAAGCAAGACAAGCCCCCACCTTAAACAATAGGAAAAAAAAACAGGACAGTGTAGTATTAAATGAGTTAATACTTCCTCCTCCTTCAATTCCAAGTGCTAACATCATTTCCTCTGGGAAGACTTTTATGACCTTTTAGGATGACCTCTTAGGGTGACTCGAGCCCCCTGTTTTCATAATACCTTGTAGTATTCCTTTCTAGCAACGTTCACAGTTTATAATTATATATATTTATATATCGTATATATGTGTGTATATATGTATTCACCACCTGTCTGTCAGTTTGTCATACTGAGGTGGCCTGCATGTTGCTCTGAAGCTGGAAGCTATGCCACCAGTATTGTAAATACTAGCAGGGTAACTCATGGTGGACAGGTTTCAGTGGAGCTTCCAGACTCAGACAGACTAGGAAGAAAGGCCTGGTGATCTGCTTCTGAAAATTAGCTAATGAAAACCTTATGGATCACAACAGAACATTGTTTGACTTGCTTGCTTTGGATATGCCATCATGAAGGAGCAATTGCTAGAAAAGAACATTGTGTTTGGTGAAGAAGAGGATCTACGAGGGCAAGGGAGACCTTTGTGAGATGGCACAGTAGCTGCAACAATGGACTCGAATATGCTGGTTATTGTGATGATGACGCAGGACTGGGCAGTGTTTCATTCTTTTGTACATAAGGTTGCCATGAGACAGAGTTGACTTCATGGCAGCTAACAGCAACAACATGTACATATATATAGTAAATACACACACACACACACACACACACACACACACACACACACACAGAGTATTTTTATGCAAATAACGCATGCCTTCTAAGTTTGTTTGCAAACTGTGCCCTCTCCCCGTGAGGTATTTTCGTAAACTTCGCTATGCCAGTTTTTTTACATGTTGATGTTAAAAAAAAGAAATTAGCATAGTGAGCTTATGAAAATACCTCAAGGAGAGGAGGGCATGGTTGGCAAACAAATGTAGAAGGTACATGTTATTTGCATAAAAATACAGTGTGTGTATTTATATATATAGTCTGTGATTAAAAAAAAAATTATCTCTCTCTTGACCAACAGACTATAACTTCCATGGTGGACAGATTGGGTCTGTTGTACTCATCATTGTATTCCCCAGCATGTCACACAAATGCCAGGTACATAGTAAGTACTCAGTAAATATTTCTGAAATGAACTAAATGAACATGGTAAGAGTTTGGCGACAGGAAAGTACATTCTGTACTGGGGTAGTTGAGGAAGGTTCTGTGGATGAAGCCAAGAAAAACTGGGTTTCCACTGAAAAGCTGGTCTATTTTAATGCTTATAGATACTGTGAATCTTATACATCAAGATGTTTTTCTCTTTGCTTTGTCTGCTAGGAAGTTTAGGACCAATTTTGCTACTTATTTTTGGCCACTGCATTATATTTTAATGTACTAACCTTGCTCCTGATTTCAAATATTTTCTTACTGTTAATTTTCTTTTACCCTGATTTCTTACATTTATTTATTTTTAATACTGTTGCATTATACTTCTTTTAAAAATGAGATTTGGTATAAATTAATGCTTAAATAAATAATGACTATTGATGCCCAATTTAATTTATGACAAACTTTATATAGTACTTGGACTTTGATAAGGCTTTTGGCATTCTCAGCTAGTCTTTTGTTGAGGATTATTTCCAGAAATTATTTCGTATAGATACCTAGGGTGAGGTGGACCATATCTGACTGTTAGAGTTAAAATTCCAGCCAGGAGTAGAACTTTGCACAAAACGACAAAGTCTGTACCACTTTGCTCTGAATCCTGAGACATTATCATAAGGAGTATATAAAACTTACCAAAGTTTTGGCCAAGAGAATTTGACTTTAATACCTTCTGCCCCTTGATGTTTCAATCTTATGAACTCACCACCAACTCATCTGCGGCCAATGATTCTGTCACACATCATATTTGATCCAATTGGAGGAGCCATATTGTTATTAAGTTTTAGTTACAATGGAACAAAAATTGTTGCTATTTTCCCTGACCTAAAATTTTAAAGACATTAATGTCTAACTATTCTCTGTCACCTCCCCTTAGGCCGAAAATGAAAACAATAATTTAAAAGCTTGTATTTACCCCAATCAAATAACCACAATCTGCCCCCATTATATGGTTCTATAATTGAGTTAGTTTGGAGAAATACAGTAAAATTTATTCTATAATACTGTTTTTGTATTTTACTATGTTAAGTCATTCCAGATGGTGACTGAACAACATATTTTTGAAGAGTCTTTCATTTATTTTTTCAGTTTAATATTTATATTGCAAAGCTTTTAGAACATCTGATATTGTTATCTGTTTTTGACACCTCACCCAGTAATTGTTTATCAAAACCGTTCCTAGTAATTCTATTTTCATTAAAAGATTCAGCACATATTAGTGTGTTCCTCCGGAAGACGTTAGTGATATTTTGAGATATTATTTTGAAAATTAATTGGAGGAGAGTTGTGACAAGGATTTTCAAATTACTAAAGATCCACAACCACAACCAAAAATTACAGTTTGTTTGAAAGTAATAAGATAGAAATAAGAATTTGGACATTGTCTGAACAAGAACTACACATCAACGTGGCAATAAGGGAAGAGTTACTTGTAATTCTCACAGTCTTTAAAACCTAAAAATATACATTTAACTGTGGTGGAATCATCATGGTATCCTAGTGTACATGTTAATCTTGGGGTCTTTGGGACATCAGGCAGGCCACCAGTCCTATTTGCATGAGGTCTCGTTAGGTCTCTTGGAAAAATGTTGAAGAGTTAGCATTGAAAATTTGATATTAATACTCTCAAACAAATATAGACAATTCCTGCCCCAACCATTGAAGAAGAGTCTTGGGAGTTTAATGAACTCACAAGAGTACAAGAGAGTTAGACATAGATTCCTTTCTGAGGTTGGTTCCTGGTCCATGGGGAAAAGAACTTAGTGGGGGTCATAAAATAGGCTCTGGTCAAGTTGCTTAAGAACATGTGAAGGTGGGAGACTCAAGATGTAAAAACTGCGATTATTGACATCTTGAGAGTCAGTGGTAGATATATATGTTCACTGGTTTGGGCATTCATGAGCAGATGAGCCTGTAATTGTAGCCTGATCCTTATCCCCACCCCAGGGCTAAACTATGATCCCCCTGTTTAAATCTCCTAAACAAGCCACCATCTTGCCATTCACAAAATGTGTTTTGCCCTATTCTGCCTATAGAATGACCCACAGAAACTCAGAGATGGGAATAATTTGGAGTACAGCATTTGGGAAGAGAGTAGTGGCAAAAGTTAATGATGGTGACAGCCACCATTTATTGAGATGCTGTGTTCGTGTTACCATGTTGTCACTAAGTACACAGACCCTGTAGCTAGATGGCTTGTGGATTTGAGTCCTGGTGTAACGCTTGCTCGCTGTACAATCTTGGTCAGGTTATTCCATCTCCCAAAGTCTCAGTTTTATCATCTATAAACCTGGAAAAATAATCGTGACTACTTCTGAGCTTTGTTAATATTTATAAAGCACTTAGAATAGTGCCTGGCACATAGTCAGCAGCATACACTTGCTTTCTAAATTAAATAATTTGAGCAGCTACAGATGCTCTTTGGATAAAGAGAGAAATCATGAATATGTTTGTGAAGACTCGTCTACCAGCTACGTGACAATGATTTGAAGACAGAAGAGAAAAGAAGGCATGAGAACAAACCAGCAGTGGGACTCCCCAGACATGAAGTATTAGGGTTTATATTACAGTGGCAGCTTCAGAAAAGAAAGGTTCTGCAGGGCCTTGTGCAAGAGCAACAGGCAAGGAATGGTGATAGATTGGTTTTGGGGGATGAAGTTGGAAATAAACTAGTCTAAGTTTATAATCTTGAGGGATTAGAAAGATGATGGTGCTGTTAACAACAATGGAGAAATTTGAAAGAGATGCCTGTTTCTGCAGGAAAGACGAGAAGCTTAGGCTGTGTCAATATGGAAGCAACAAATTGGCCATGAGAGTTCAGCTAACTATGACCTGTTCATTTGACAGATGGCCTGCAGCTGAATCAAGCTTGATGCCTCATTAGGATGTCTGAGGTGTCTGAGCTATCCCATGCCATGGTCTGGTGGGTTTGCCACCTACAAACACATTCACCATTCTTTTGCTCATGTTGGATTTGTTATTGGCGTCCTGCTTCATTCCAGTGACAGGTCATATGTGAATCTTGGGGGAAAAAGAAGCATGTACATACGTATATGTATGTATGTATCTCCAAAGTTTAAATCAATATGTTTTCCCATCAGAGAGCAGAACTTGGCTGAAAGATGTGATGGTCTCATTTTTCTTTGTATCATCTTAACATCATGAGAGAATAATTTTAGCCAACACTTACACAGTGCTTGCCAGGGATTGTTCTAAGTTATTTGCACATCATCACAACAACCCTATGAGGTTAGTAATATTATTATCGTGGTATTAGCTGATCAGTTATTGTTCAGTTGATTCTGACTCATGGCTACCTCATGTGTGTCACAGTAGAGCTGTGCTCCATAGTGTTTTCAATGGCTGGTTTTTTGGAAGTAGATCACCAGGCCTTCCTCATGAGATGCCTCTGAGTGAACTTGAACCTCCAACCTTTCAGTTACCAGCCAAGTGCGTTAACCATTTGCACCACCCAGAGACTCCATTCTCATATTAAGGGAGAGAAAATTGAGGCACAGAGGAGGCTGGTGGTCTTAGGTTGGATTCAGAAGAATTTTGAGACCAGGAAGTATGTGCAAGTACTTTCTTAAAGAAGTGCTCCCAGGGGGAACCAGTAAGGGAATGATGAGAGCAGAAGAGTGAAGAGGAGAAAGTCAAGCAAATGGGCGATGTAGACGAAGTCCTGCAGAAGGTAGCATCAGCTTTAATCCTACAGGGGAATATTGGAGTATAAATTAGCCCTCAGAATTGCCTCATTCCAAGACAGAGGAGCTGGGCTTTTATACTTCCACACCTGATTAGTTAAGGACTTCCTGC
Source organism: Trichechus manatus latirostris (assembly GCF_000243295.1). Lineage (NCBI taxonomy): Eukaryota > Metazoa > Chordata > Mammalia > Sirenia > Trichechidae > Trichechus > Trichechus manatus. Next base: position 8,384,014 of record NW_004444037.1, on the reverse strand, counting down.
CCTAAGGGGGTGTTCCTCTGGTTCTCTGCACCTGTGGGCACAGGGATTCCAGTGGACCTAAGACAGTCCTCCAAAGAAGAGCTTTAGACACTGCGTGTTGGATGCAAAAGCACAGCAAAGGTGGGATGCTCACCCATCTATCAGTTTGCTGTACTGTGGTGGTTTGCATGTTGCTATGACAGATGGAAGCTATGCTACTGTTATTTTAAATACCAGCAGAGCCACCCATGGTAGACAGGTTTCAGTGGTGCTTCCAGACTAAGGCAGACTAGGAAGAAAGGCCTGGTGATTTACTTCCAAAGATTAGCCAGTGAAAACCCTGTGGATCACAACACAATATTCTTTGATTCAGTGCTGGAAAATGAGCTCTCTAGATTGGAAGGCTCTCAAAATGCACAGTGGCCACAACAATGGACTTAAGCATACCAGAGATTGGCACAGGACTGAGCAATGTTTCATTCTGTTGTACATGGGGTCACCATAAGTTGGAGCTGACTTGAGGTCAACTAACAAGAACAATCACATGCTCAAAAAGGACTGGGTCGGGGGAGGGGATCTGGTGGAGACCGACACTGTTGGCCCTCCCAGTGCTTCTGAGTCCGGAAAGTATCTACCACAGAGCTTAGAGGGTCAATCAAGCAGACTGGGCTTTTTTGTTTTGTTTTGGTTTTGGTTGTTGTTTTAATTTGTCGATTTAACTCATTCTTGGATATGTAGACAGGACTAAGATGTATAAAGGTACATACACACACACACACACACACACACACACACACACAAGCACAGACATACATACACACGGAGAAAATGCAAAATTGATGTAGCCCAGATGTTGTATGTCAGATATCATAAATTGGTGACTCATGAATTGAATCCAGCCTACAGACATATTTTGTTTGGCCCTTTGTGAGTTTTTAAAGCTTGAATTAATAGGTAACATTTAAAAAGTTGAAATACAGATTCCTAAGAATCTTTTAAGAATTCAGATTCCTTACTTCTCTCCACATTCCTCCTTAGCATAGGTGGACGATGCCCCTTGGGACAGGGCATGTGTGCCGCCCAAGTTGCCACATTCTTTGCTACCCCAAGTTATTGCCCCAGACATCACCACTCTTCCATGTCATCTGCCTGATTTCTTAGGACATTAAATTCACAACTGCTGTTCTATGCAGTTTCTTGACCATTTGAACTTTCATTTGTTCCTTGAAAGTGACAACTCATGCCAAACTGTAGTAACTTCTTTTTTGTTTCTATTTCTAGGATTTTTACTACTGTACATTCTTTGAGGAGAAGTATGTTGCTGTTGTTAGTTGCCATCAAGTTGGCTCTGAATCATGATGAACCCATGTACAACAGAACAAAATGTTGCCTGGTCCTGTGCCGTCTTTATGATTGTTGGTATGTTTAAGTCCATTGCTGAGTACCTTCCAATCTAGGGGGCTCATCTTCTAGCACTATAGTGGACAATATTCTGTTGTGATCCATGGGGCTTTCATTGGCTAATTTTTAGAAGTGGATTACCAGGCCTTTCTTCTCAGTCAGTCTTAGTCTAGAAGCTCCACTGAAACCTATTCACCATGAGTGACCCTGCTGGTATTAGAAATACTGGTGGCATAGCTTCCAGAATCATAGCAACATGGAAGCCACCACAGTAGGACAAATGGACACCAGTGGTGGGAGAAGTATAGTGTGAGGTTAATTCAGTCAGTGTAGACAACAACCAGACCAGGTAGCTGTTTAAGCTAGAATGACCTGGGCTGGTTTCTACATCAATGAAATGAACGTAGCTACTGCCAAACCATCCCTTTGCTTGTTGTTCTAGAACGTCTATGTGTACCAAACATAAATTCTATAAAATACACAAAATTGGTTGATAACCAATTTCCAATCGTTTCTTCAGGTAAAGATGTCCTAATACATCTCTCAGCCACTTCCAATACATTCACTTTCTATATCAAAGGAAGCGGATATGAAAATTAAATCTTGAGCTGGATGGCAGTTTAAGTAAATTATAGTAATTTTCTAGCTGAGCAAATAATTATATTGTTTCAGCAAATAACCATCATCTTCTCTGTATTAAAGTCTTTTCTTGCTTTCAGGATTCCAATGAAAACATGTCTAAATGGGTCAAATCATAAAACTGAATGCGTGGGAAAATCCTAAAGTTCTAAACAATCTACCCTATCTCACTTTAAATTTTTTGGAGTGTGCTTTTAGCCAACTGAACACAAAATTATTAGATTTCATGATGAGCTATTAAAAAAATTGTTAATTTTTCTTCAGAAAGTTTAATGTTGATTATAGGCCAGATGAGGAACAAACGTCTGTTCTCTTTGCTTGCTTTTTCTTAAGTTTCAGTCAAGGGAGTTGAGATTATGTTTTTTTAAAACATATGAAGGCATAAGTAATGATCTTTCAACAGTAAGAAAGATTTTATAAGGTTCATTAAACAAACCTATATTACCCCAGATGAATAGGGAAAGTTCATATTTTCCCCCCAAATATCTTGGCCTGCTCATATAAATTAATTTTTTATTGTAAAATTATTATCAAATTTTATTAAAAATAAGTTCATATTATTGTACTTTAACTATGAGACCTTAAGATTTAAAAAGCCATTTGTAAACGTTGAAGTCAGGTCAGAAATTTGAATTATCTTGGCTAAAAATATGGGCTGAAGTTATCTTCAAATAAATTCTCTTTGAAACCCAAATGAAAGCAAATGTTCTGTCTTATAAAGTTACCTCCACTCAGTAGAAGTAAAGATTGTTGTCCCTGTAGTTAATCTTCTTGGAATTTCTTTATTATTTGTCTCTATTTATATGGCTTCCCTTTTTTTTTTTCTTCCCTGTTAAATGGACAAACCTAAACCCAACCAAAAGCAGATGCTTGGTATTTGCCACCGATGTAAAAATATGCTGAGGAAAAACTCTAAGACATCTTCTTGGGGGTGTGTGTGTGTGTGTATGTCTATGTGCATATATATTCTTTTATTTTATGTATAAAGAAGAAACAAAAGGACATTTGGGGCTTCTCAATTTTTCCCGAGTTTGGGCCTTTTCCCTTTTGCATTCACTTCCACCTGCCATTTTTGCTAGAAAGATGGATTTTTCTAATTTGTGATTTTAGAGGTCAGGATATTATAAATCCAGAGAGGACACTCAACCCTAATTTCCATGGGGCTGAGATAAGACCAAGGTCTCTGGTGGTGAAAATGGTTTGCACTCCTCTGTTAACCTAAAGGCTGGTGGTTTGAACCCACCCAGAAGCACCATGGAAGACAGACCTGGTGATCTGCTTCTGTAAAATATTACAGCAAAGAAAACTCTATGGAGCTGTTCTACTCTGTAACACATGGAGTCGCTACGAGTAGGAACCAACTCAACAGCAATGGGTTTGGTTTGGAGATAAGATCTGGTCTCCTCTTTCCTTCCCTTCTCCCGAATTAGGAATGACCTTCATCTCTACCTTTGAAGGACATCTTTCCATGTCCCCTGGAGCTAGGATGGCAACACTGTTGATGCAGAGGAGAGAAGATTTGCAGAAGAGCAAGGTCTAAGATGAAAGAAGTCTTCTGTCCTTCAGGAGTATCATCTTGGGAAAGTCACTAAACCGCTCTTTCTCTGAGCCTCAGTTTTCTCATCTGTGACACGGAATTGATAGTTATTTCTTTGCTCACAGGTTTACTGTAGAGGGAATTATATCCCACTAGAATTCCACTCTCAGCACAATTTTCTGCTGTGTTGGAGTTTCCCTGCCTTCATTTTCTGGAGAGATTCCTACTAAATAATTTAGAAAATGTGAAAACCAACAGAAAATTGAAAGCTTGAATACTATAGGGCAAACACAAAATGATTTAGAATAGTTATGGTAGATGGGATTGAATGTTTTCAAAATTAAATGTCATTTGGTCACTATGAGTCAGAATCGACTTGACAGCAAAGGGTTTTTTTTTTTGGTTTAAAAAAAATCCTGTTTGCATTAATTTTTTTTCTCACCATCCTATTGTCACCACCATATTTTAAGAGTTTTAGCCTTCGTTTTAGTTGAGAAATAAAGCAGAAGTATGAAAGCGGTGCTTTGCCTTACCTAGAAATGCTAAACCTAGAAAGCCCTTCACTAAAGGACTTTATAGTTAAACCTCTTCTGCTAGCCTAAAGGTTGACAGTTCAAACCCACCCAGTGGCTCCACTGGAGAAAGACCTGGTGAACTGCTCCTGTAAAGATGACAGCCTAGAAAACCCTATAGGGCAGTTCTACTCTGTCGCATGGGGTTGCTATGAGTCAGAATTGACTTGTTAACACCTAACAACAACAACAACGAAGGACTTTAATTGTTACCAGAGATCCTTTTAGTATATATAACAATTGAGAAGATTTTGTTTCATCGAAGATCATTATGTTTTTGTGCGCTAGATGTCAGTAGAGCTCTATGGTTCGACTGGCACTGCCATCTGGCTGGGGTTGATCTCTTGTTTTGGAAAATTTTACAAAGCAAACTCATTGTGCTTTTGCTTATTTTGCATTTCTCACCAAACAGCCAAGAATTCACGAGTCCTCACCCCGCACCCATCCTCATATCCCACTAGAATTCCGCTTTCAGCACAATTTTCTGCTGTGTTGGAGTTTCCCTCTCTTCATTTTCTGGAGAGATTCCTACTAAATAATTTAGAAAATGTGAAAACCAATAGAAAATTGAAAGCTTGAGTACTATAGGGCAAACACGAAATGATATAGAATAGTTATGGTAGATGGGATTGAATGTTTTCAAAATTAAATGTCATTTGGTCACTATGAGTCAGAATCGACTTGACAGCAATGGGTTTTTTTTTGTTGTTGTTTAAAAAAAATCCTGTTTGCATTAATTTTTTTTCTCACCATCCTATTATCACCTCATATTTTAAGTTTTTTAGCCTTCGTTTTAGTTGAGAAATAAAGCAGAAATATGAAAGCAGTGCTTTGCCTTACCCAGAAATACTTAGCAGGCAAAATCTCTGTTCTTCCAAAATGCTGACTGTCTCTACAGAGAAGAAAACTAAATCTCTTAAAACCATAGCTATTCTTGCTTCCTGGAAATAGCTTAAAAGTTCAAGCTAAAGCGTATGGAATTTAGACTCATGTCCATGCTTTGGGGAGACTTATGTTCTTTCCAAAATGTGCAGACCCTATTGTGAAGCAGGTCCATGTTTAAGCTTGCTTATTTAGACACAGCAGAATTTACTATTTTAATTGCTTCTTTGACTTTCAACTTGAAAATGATTTATCCACTTAAAAGTGAAGAAAGTGCACGAAGTTTGCAGGATTTATTTTTTATCTAATGATGAAAAGAACTCAAAGTATTCAGTGTCTGAAATTTCCTAAGAAGATCTCTGTTTTGCATTCCAATGTAGGGATTTAAAATGAAATTGTTTTGAATAAGACTGCACATGCTATTCATTTTCAAATGCCACTTTAAAAATTGTTAATATCTACTCACAGAAGACTATCCAATAGTGTTGCATTCTATTCTGTAAAGACTGGGATGAGAAGTATTCAATCATTCTATTGAGGAGTCCCTGGATGGCACAAATGGACTACTAACCAAAAGATCGGTGGTGCAAACTCACCCAGAAGTATCTCGGAGGTAAGGACTGGTGATCTGCTTCCAAAAGGTCATAGCCTTGAAAACCCTATGTGGCAGTTCTATTCTGCTCACATGGGGTCACCATGAGTCAGAATTGACCGAATAGCCACTAGCGACGACAACAACAACATTATGAAATAGGCACTGTGCTAGATGTGGAAGGTAACTGATGTGTAAAACCAGCCCTCTTGGAGCTTACAGTCTTGGAGAAATATAACTATTTGTCAAATAAGCACCCAAACAAATGTAAAGTTGCAAAATTTGACACCCATCTCTTGTTCCATTTGCCTGCTTTATTTTTTTTGGAGCACTTATCATCCTCTGAAGGAGCCCTGGTGGCGCAGTGGTGAGACCACTCAGCTGCCAACCAAAAGGTCAGCGGTTTGAACCCACCAGCCACTTTGCAGGAGAAAGATGTGGCAGTCTGCTCCCATAAAGTTACAGCCTTGGAAACCCAATGGGGCAGTTCTACTCTGTCCTATAGGGTCACTATGAGTTGACCCTAGAGGAGAGGTTTTTTAATCATCCTCTGACGTTCATATCTGTTTGTTTATTGTCTATTTCCCATTGTAGAATGTCAGCTTCATAAGAGCAGAGACTTGGTCTGTTTTATTCAGTGCTGTATCCTCATTACCTAGAAGAGAACTCAACACATGGTGGGTGCTCAATAAATATTTGTTGCATAAATGCATGAATACAATTCTCTAAGAAGAAGTACACAGTGTTATGAGATTCTGTATTAGGAGAATTGACCATGTCAAGGAGACTAAGCAAGGCTTCCCTGCAGAAGTGATGCTTAAGTTGAGAATAAAAGTCATCATTGACTAGGCTAAGAGAGGAAAGATCATTCCAGGCAACATGTACAAAGATCCTGTGGTAAGAGGGAACATGGAAAAGATAAGGGACAGAAAAAAGTGCCAGTAGGCAGAAGAAGACAGATCAAGTGAAACAAGGATACAAGATGGAATGCAAAAGGAAGGCAGGGGCAGACCAGGCAGAATCTTATAGGCTGACTTAAGAAGTCAAGAAGTTATTTTTATTCTAAGAGCAATGAAAAGGCATTTGAAAATTTTAAGCAGAAGTTGAACTTAATATGAATTGTGTTTTGAAAACATCACTTTGGCTTTAGTGTTGAGAATAGGTTGGAGGAAGGCTATAAGCAGTATGGGTAGCTCGGAGTTGAGTGAGGATAGTTAAGGATTGAAGTAGATGCGTGCAGAAGTAGATAGATTCAACTGTGATTTAAGAGGCAATATCAAAAAAACTTGGTGAAGGATTGGATAAGGGTGTGAGGGAAAAAGTTGTGTCAAAGTTGAGCTGAAGTCTATGGCTTGGACAGTGGGATGGTGTGCCATGTAATAAAATAAAGATCCTTGGAAGATGATCAGGTTTGGGAGGAAAGATGATCAATTCAGTGTTGGATATGTAGATTTTAAAGTTTCTTTGAGGCATCCAAGAGCACATACTGAGTTGGAGATTGTCTGGAGTCTGGAAAAGTCTGATCTGGGGCTATAAATTTATGAGTGTTTCAGTAACGGTAACTGAAGTCGTGGGCTAGAGACTACAGGGAGAAGAGGAGAGGCTTGTAGTTTCATTTAAGATACCTGATTTTTAAGTAAAGGGTAGAATGACAGTCCTGATATAAGCTAGCAGGCTTGGACCATCCATGCTCACAGTTGAAATGTATTAAATGAGGTTTGGTGCTCACTGAATAAAGCATTCAATGTGGCATAGGGAGCAACCTTCTAGACCTTTCCAACTATAAAGTCTAGCTGAGAATCAACTTCTTCTTCCTCATCAGAAGACAGATGAGAAAATTTCATGGTATTTTACCTTGATAAAGTACTCTTACCAAGTGTATCTTTTAAAACATTATTTTTTTATGGCATGACTATGTATATTCAAAAAATAGAACCACTGTTGTAAATTTTTTCATTGATCATATATTAATTTTGCAATTAAAAAAGATGTTTTTAAAAAATATTATTCCTTAAGCTTTGAAGTGTAGATATATTTATGATTTTAAATATGCAGGTGACCAGACTCTAAAATTCAAATTATATTCATAGCTCACATTAACGGAGGAATTAGTATGAACCAGGTGCTAGTCTAAGAGCTTTACAACAATTATCTCCTTTACTCCTTCCATAACCCTATGAGGTAGCTACCGTTGTCCTCATTTTACAAATGAGGTAATCAACATAGCATCAGTCAGGCAATTTGCCCAAGGACACAGATAAAAAAATGATGGAGCCAGGATCTGAACTGAGGGAGTCATCAGAGGCAATGCTCAAAACTATTGTGTAAACAAAGCAAAACAAGAGAATAGTTGCTGTTGAGTCTGTTCTGACTCATGGCAACCACATGTGTTTTAGAGTAGAACTGAGCTCCACAGGGTTTTCAATGGCTGTGATCTTTCACGAGTAGATCACCAGGCCTTTCTTCCAAGACACCTCTAGTTAGATTCAAACTGTCAGCTTTAGATTAGTAGCTGAGCACTTAACCATTTGTGCATTCAGGGACTCCTAACTACAGTGCCAAATTATATTTAAAAAACTCACATGTGCATTTGTAAATGTTTCCCATTTTGTATTAGACAGAAAACCTTTAGTAAGACTTTTATGAACCACTTAGTGGTTTGCAGATTATGGTGAGCATTAAAAATCTGCCTAGACCTGCAACGTTGTACCTAGCTCAAATTCCCCTTGTGTTGTCTGGGATGGAACAGCTCCAAAAGGCCATATGGGCCCCTGGATTCACCCTGGCTTGTGAAATAATATGTGATACCCTGATTGGCATTAATATAATGTTTTGGGGTCTCTTACTCATAGTAGAGATCACTTTCTTGACTCAAAAAATAGAGGTGTGTCCAGACATGAGGGCACAGGGAAAACATTTAGCAAAATTCCCCATAAAAATGAAGGTGGAAGATTTGGTGGTTTATGTCATCTGGCAAAACTTAGAGGGTAGATGTCACAGCCAGTATTAAAATAACACTTCAAATCCTAACAACCATAAAGGACAACTACAACTCATATGATACCACCACTTCCAGGAGTTCATCTGAATGCTCCCTCTGGCCCAAAGGAGGCAACAATGTGGTCTCTGGAGAAACAGGAGGCCCTCCGATCCTTCTCTTCTCCCTGATTCTTCACTGGTGCCAAGTCTGTACCACACTCCCTCTCCTTAATTACAGCCCTCAAATCCTGCAATGTCTGCCGGTCCCTCTAGCCTCAGGATTTGGCAAGGAAACTAAAGTGGAAAATAATTTCAGTTTACATCCAGCACAAAGACCTCATCCATTTCTGATTTCTAGTCACTCATCATCTGATAAAGGGTAGAAAAAAAAAATGGCTTGAAAAAGAAGAAGAGTTTATGTAGAGTGGGCTAAATTTTGAAAGCAACCAGGATTATATATGGTCTAAAGATTCTGAAATTTATTCTTACATTTGTTTAAAGCCCTCTCAATTCAGTAATAATAATAATAATTTTAAGAATGATAATAAAGGTTAATATTGATAGAATGCTTACTGAATGCTAGGAACAGCTCTGAATATTATTTTGTTCAGATGAGGAAACTAAAGCACAGAGAGGTCAAATAATTTGTTCAGGTTCACGCAGCTAATTAATGACAAAGCCATGATTTACACCCAGGTGTTCTGACCTCAGAGTCTGCCCTCTTGACCACCATGAACAGTCACTACAAACATATGGACCTGGAAAGACACAACCTGTCCTCCTCTCACAAACACTGGGAGGAGGGTTGGCCCTGGTGAGGGTTGTAGTCAGGACACATGACCCGCCAATGGGCCAGAAGAGTACCACTTGAAATAAATAAGCACGGGGAGCAGGTTGGAAGGAATAAACAAAAGGAACTAAAACTTTTCTGGAAAAATAAGAAGCAGTTCTTACACCCCGCAGGTGAGGCAGAATGGACAAATTTTGAGTAGTTTGTAAAATATTTCCCTTCTTCCTTATGAATTAGAAGATCATACAGTACCATCTCTGAGGGAGATAACAGTCACCTTCATGACAAATGGAACAATCTATTTGCTTGTCTACTATACCTCCTGCTAAGAGAGATTTTAAAGGATCTGGTATTGATGTACCCCACTTACCTGCACTGTTCTGTGGGGTCTGGGATGTTGAAGGGCACCACTCATCACTGCCAGATAAAATACAGGATGCCTAGTTGAATTTTGGATAAAAAAATAATAATTTTTTCATATGTCCCCAATATTGCATAGGATATACTTACACTAAAAAATTATCTGTTCTTTATCGGAAATTCAAATGTAACTGGGCAGCCTGTATTTTTCCTGTCCTGCTGGAGCCCCAGAGTGTGTAATTAGGGACCGAATAACTCAGGCCTGTATGGTAGTGGAAAGGGCTGATCTCAAGGATGAGGCAAACTTTGTGGAAAAGGGGTGGAGCATCACAAAGCATGATCAGACAACATCCAGCAGTGGTCAGAAGCTGGAGTTATTCTTTCAGAGAAGTGAGAACAACGAAGCAAAGTCAGGAGCCGGGTCATCTTGTGAAGAAATTTCTTTCTTGAACCGAGAGAGAAGTCATATACGTAACGTTCCAAGATCTTTCTCCTATATTGCAGTTTTCTTTAGTTACTCCAGCTCTACCATACCACAACCCCAACGCCTTGCATTATGGGGTGTAGAAGAGAAACACAGGGCAGTGAAGGGAAATGTGGCCTGTCCTCATCACCCACCATGGTGCCTCTGTGAAGAGAGAAGTATCCTCCCAGTAACTGAGCCCAGGAGGCTCAATGAGCAGAGAGGCACAGGTCAGAACTGAAAGCTGCAGGGCAGAGAACATGATACATGAGATACAGAGAACATGTCCTTTATGAGGGACGCAAGATAAACTGTCATATTTCCTAATAGTTATTAAAGGATAGGGCAGGGGGCTGATGCCTAGATTACACATTCCTGTGCCGTCTGTACTTTATAAACAAAAGGGCTCTCACAATGGCTCTTTTAGTACGAGAACATCCAATCCTGGCATTATAAGCTGTCAGGGCAGAGACACTGACTCTTCACTGGACACACTCCCTGCTCTGTTTGGCTCAATCAGCTCTCCTTGTTCTTTGTGCAACGTTCTTCCTGTAGTTGAACCAGGCTTGGCCTGTTGCCGTGTTCTCCCTGCCTTCCTGCTCCCACGAATAAGGCAGACTTGACAGCTCTTATGTTTGTCCTTGGGTCCCTAGACAGCACAAACTGTTTGTGCTCAGTTGCTAGCTGAAAGGTTGGTGGTTCAAACCCAGCCAGTGGCACTGGGGGAGAAAGGCCTGTTGATCTGCTTCCATAACGATTACGGTCAAGAAAACACCAAGAAACAGTTCTACTCTGTAACACATGGGCTTGCTGTGAGTTGGAATTGACTCAATGGCAACAGATTTACTGTTTTTTGAGTTTGGGTTTATATTTGTTTTTAGTGGAATTTTGCTTCATCTCTGGCACACAAAATTGACTCTTAATAAATCCTTGTGTGCCTATGTATGTGCCTGTGTGTGTGTGTGTGTGTGTGTGTGTGTGTGTATGCATAATAGAACCATAGGAAACTAGCTGTGCAGCTCAAACCCGACCACAGGACATTTATTTTCAAGATTCCAATTGCCTTCGTTCATGGGACATGACTAGGTTAAAAAAAAAATCAGGTAACATCACCATGAACTTCAATCTACCAACATTTCTCCCCTGGAATACCACCAGAGAGGTAAGCACTAACTTCTTATAGTAAAGTTCAGATGCTGTAAATTGTCCTTCCCTGGAAGAACATTCACCATATAGAACATAAACATTAGGCATGCACAAAATTATTCTGTTTCAGAGAAAAACAACCAGCCCGTGCACCTTTGCCCTTGGTTGGCCTGATTTCAAGTGGAATGTTAAACCTCTCTAGGCCCCACCCTGAGCACACCCACTTAGATTATAAATATTCAGAAAATTACTGGCTTTCACCATCTAATTAGCAGCGCTTTTTAGAATGAAAACACATGAGCCCACATGCCACGTTTGCTCCAGTTGGCAATGAGTGAAAATAGTGAAAAGACAGGAGCTCTCCCGCAGCGATGGCAGCTGGCAGCGCTGCTCCACTAGGTAGAGAAACAATGTTACTTGATGGCCTTTGGTTACCCTGAGCATTTCAGTATCACTTGGGCTGGTTTTATAGACCAGGCTATTAATCAGAATGGAAAGATTTCATGCTTTGGTGTGTTATTGAAATGTAGCCAGCATCATCTGATGGCAAGAAAAGAAATTACCAAGTTGGAATTGTGCACTCAGCAGGAATGCCCTGCCCATCACTGAACGTGGCTCTTCCAGCATAACCCATACTTGCTCCTGGACCTTTGTTCCAGCAGATCTTACAGCCTACATTTAGGCATTTCTCTACCAGTCCCTGAGTCCCTGGGTGTTGCAAATGGTGAACGCACTTGGTTGCTAACTGAAAGGTTGGAGTTTCGAGTCCACCCAGAGGCAACTTGGAAGAAAGATCTGGTGATCAATTTCCTGGAAACCCTGTGGAGCACAGTTCTACTTTGACACACATGGGGTCTCCGCCGTTGGAATTGACTCAATGCCACAGATTTTTTTTCTTGGATCCTAGTCCATACCCGGGAAAAACCTATACATGGATTGACTGACAAGCAGACACGGAGTGATAGTCTTCATAAATTGTTAAATGTGAAAGGTAGGTTACAAACATTTTACAGTGTATGATTCCATTTTTGTAAAATAACAACATAAATACACATAAAGAAAAAGGCTGTTAATAATCACTGTTAATAGTGATTATCTCCGTGTTATGACATTATTACGGCTTTTATTTGATTCTATTCACTCATCTGTATTACTTACATACATTTATTTCTTTGTAGTAAGTTGTTTTTGTTGTGGTTAGGTGCCATCGAGCTGGCTCCAACTTATGGCGACCTTATGTAAAACAGACTGAAACGTTACCAGGTCCTGCAACATCTTTGTAATAAGTAGTCTAAAGAAATAAGAAAAGGAAAAGGAAACTGTTTAAGGCCAGTTTCATATCTTATCTCCTTCCAGAATCTTTCAAGATTTCCCTATGGGGAGGGATTCTTTCCTTTGTCTAAACATATACAGCAGACATATAAAACATATGTAGGATGCATATTGAAGGAAGAAGTCCAAGCTGCACTGAAGGCATTGATGAAAAACAAGTCTCCAGGAATTGATGGAATACCAATTGAGATGTTTCAACAAACAGATGCAATACTGGAAGTTTTCACTCATTTATGCCAAGAAATTTGGAGGAAAGCTACCTGGCCAACTAACTGCAAGAGATCCATATTTGTGCTTATTCCAAAGAAAGGTGGTCCAACAGAATGTGGAAATTATCAAACAATATCATTAATATCCACACAAATAAAATTTTGCTGAAGATCATTCAAAAGCAGTCGTAGCAGTATATCGACAGGGAACTGACAGAAGTTCAAGCTGGTTTCAGAAGAGGAAGTGGAATGAGGGATATCATTGCTGATGTCAGATGGATCTTGGCTGAAAGTAGAAAATACCAGAAAGATGTTGTCTTAGTTATCTAGTGCTGCTATAACAGAAATACCACAAGTAGGTGGCTTCGAAAAACGGAAGTTTATTCTCTCACAGTATAGTAGGCTAGAAGTCCAAATTCAGGGCATCAGCTCCAGAGGTAGCCTTTCTCTCTCTCTCGACTATGGAGGAAAATCCTTGTCATCTATTTTCTCCTGGACTAGGAGCTTCTCAGTGCAGGGACCCTGGGTCCAAAGGACACACTGTTCTGGCTCTTGATTCTTGGTGTTATGAGGTCCTTGTGTCTCTCTGTTCCCTTCTCTCTTTTTAAGTCAATCTCAAAAGAGATTGACTTAAGACAAAACCTAATCTTGTAGATTGAGTCCTGCCTCATTAACATAACTGCCTCTAATCTCACCTTATTAACATCATAGAGGTAGGATTTATAATACATAGGAATATCACATCATATGACAAAATAGTAGATAATCACACAATACTGGGAATCATGGACTAGCCAAGTTGACACACATAATTTTGGGGGGACGCAATTCAATCCATAACAGATGTTTACCTGTGTTTTATTGACTATGTAAAGGCATTCGACTGTGTGGATCATAACAAATTATGGATAACACTGTGAAGAATGGGAATTCCACAATACTTAATTGTGCTCATGCAGAACCTGTATATAGACCAAGAGGCAGTCTTTTGAACAGAACAAGGGGATACTCTGTGATTTAAAGTCAGAAAAGGTGTGTGTCAGAGTTGTATTCTTTCATCATACTTATTCAATATGTATGCTAAGCAAATAATCCGAGAAGCTGGACTCTATGAAGAAGAAAGGGACGTTAGGATTGCGGGAAGATTTATTAACAACCTGCATTATGCAGATGACACAACCTTGCTTGCTGAAAGTGAAGAGGACTTGAAGCACTTATTGAAGAAGAACAAAGACCATAGCCTTCAGTATGGATTACACCTCAACATAAAGAAAATAAAAATCCTCACAACTGGACTAATAAGCAATATCATGATAAATGGAGAAAAGATTGAAGTTGTCAAGAATTTTGTTTTACTTGGATCCACAATCAATGCCCATGGAAGCAGTAGTCAAAAAATCAAAGGACACATTGCATTAGGCAAATCTGCTGCAAAAGACCTCTTTAAAGTGTTAAAAAGCAAAGATGTCACTTTGAGGAGTAAGGTGTACCTGACCCAAGCCATGATATTTTCAGTTGCCTCATACACATGTGAAAGCTGAAGACCAAAGAAGAATTGATGCCATTGAATTATGGTGTTGGTGAAGAATATTGAATATACCATGGACTGCCAGAAGAACAAAAATCTATCTTGGAAGAACTATAACCAGAATGCTCCTTAAAAGTGAGGATGGCAAGACTTCATCTCATGTACTTTGGACATGATATCAGGAGGGACCAGTCCGTGGAGAAGGACATCATGCTTGGTAAAGTAGAAGGTCAGATCTACTTAAAAAAAAAAAAAAAAAGGAAGACCCTCAAAGAGAAGGATTGATACAGTGGCTGCAACAATGGGCTCAAACTTAGCAACAACTGTGTGGATGGCGCAGGACTGGGTAGTGTTTCATTCTGTTGTACACAGGGTTGCTATGACTTGGAACAGACTCCACGGCACCTAACAACAACAAGGATGCATAGAATTGCATGGATACCTCCATAACAATACTTACTACTTCCTCTCTTGAACTACAGTTTTTAAAAGTATCGACTTATCTCCCATAATTGTAAGTATTTTGGAGGCAGAGACTGTGTTTGAGTCTTTTTGTTTCTTTTGTAGTACCTGAGGCCCAACTCCATGGCCTGCGCATTGTAGGCAACAAGTAAATACTTTGAATGAACAGTTATGCACGTAATTTGGTATATCCCTTGTTTCTGAAAGGCTCTATCAAAATCTACTGTCTTAAAATTAAAAATACTGTGTCTTTTCAATGAAATAAATAGCTTTGAGGTTTAAAAACTTCACATAGGTATTCTGTCATGATTAATACATGCAAAAATAACAAAATAAATGTCTCCAAATATAAGACTCATTTAAGTTACCTCTGGGACCTCAAAAACAGCCAAGTTGAGAATTACAGGAAAGTTCAGTTTCTTAAGGTTTATTTCTGGATTTTTCAAACCTTAGATGCTGCTTTTTATTTCCCAAAGCTCTTAATTTATCCTGAAATGCTAAGGAATATGTCAAATTTTCAAAGATAAGCTGAGAAAGATGAAGTTAAATTCAGGGTGCAATTATTTTTAAAAGGAATCGTGATTTGTAACTTATTTTCTGCATTGACTTCAATTTAGCAGAATCCCTAGAGAATAATCACACATTTATCTACACATTCTGCCTGGACACAGAAATAGGCAAAGACATTTAAGTGCAGGCTTTGCAGGTGGGGAAGATAGGAGAAGGTCTTTGTTTTCTCCCAAGTGAAGGAAAGACTCCTGGCTCGGATTATGGGCCTCTCTACTCAACACTCACAAGAATCTTCATTAAACTCACATTCCAATCAGCTCCTTAGGGCCTGTGTAGCATGTTTCAAGTACACTTAACACCACTCCCAACCCAGCCCACTTTTTTTACTCTCAACTCAAGCAATGCCTTAAATATCTTTTTAAATGCAAAGATTTTATTGGGCTATCAGAGAACAAGGTCTGATTCTTTTACATACATATACACACACACACATATATATACATATATATGCATTCTGGAAATGAGGAAATTACTACAGGAGGGGTTCAGGGACCCACTGGACACACTGTGAGATGAACCTGAGCTAATCTAAAACCAAACCCATTGCTGTCAAGTCACGACTCATAGCAACCCTATAGGACAGAGTAGAACTACCCCATTGGGTTTTCAAAGAGCAGCTAGTGGATTCGAACTGCTGATCTTTTGGTTAACTGCCAAGCTCTTAACAACTGCACCACCAGGGTGCCTATACACATATATACATACATATATATATACACACACATATATACATATATACACATATATACATATATATGCTGTTGCTGTTGTTGTTACGTGCCCACGAGTCTGTTCCAACTCACAGAGACCCCATTTACAAAAGAACTAAACACTGCCGGGTTCTGTGCCATTCTCATGATTGTTGTTATGCTTGAGCCCATTCTTGCAGCAACTGTGTCACATATATGTATATATATATATATGTATATCTATATGGGGAGCCCTGGTGGTGCAATGGTTAAGAGCACAGCTGCTAACCAAAAGGTCAGTAGTTCAAATCCACCAGCTGCTCCACAGGAGAAAGACGTGGCAATCTGCTTCCGCAAAGATTTAAAGCTTTCGAAATCCTATGAGGCAGTTCTACTCTGTCCTATAGGGTCACCATGAATCAGAATCAGTTCAACAGCAATGGGTTTTGGCTTTATACATACACAGATATTTATATATTTGTATACACACACACACACACACGTAAATGGAGTCTGTGGGTGATGCAAATGGTTAAGCGCTCAACTACTAGCCCAAAGGTTGATGGTTCAAACCCACCCATAGGTGTCTTGGTAGATAGACCTGGTCGTCTGCTTCCAAAAGGTCACAGCTTTGAAAATCTATAGAACAGTTCTACTTTGCACACATGGGGTCACCATGGGTCAGAGCTGACTCAACGACAACTAACAACAACAATATATATGTAAATATATATAACATTATATATCATATATATTTAACTTCTATTTATTCTTATACTCAGCATGCACAGAGTACCTACTATGGGCCAGGTTACTTGTGGATAGACAAACAAAAAAGCCATCAACCCGGCCATTAGAGTGCTTCCAGTTCGGCAAGGGAAGACAGATGTTGTGCAGTTAATTAGCTGTTTAATTACTGTTGTCATAAATTCTACAAAGGAAAAGTACAGTGAAAAATGACAGTGATTAATTGGCATTCCTGAACCAATCTGAGAAGTCAAGGCAGGCTCTGTGAGGAAGCCAAGCTCTTAAGGGTGAGTTCAGAATATTGTCAGCAGAGAAGACAGCACATGTAAAGACACAAGGTCCAGAAGGAGTTTGGAACCTCCTCAGAGCTAAGAAAGTCTGGTGAGGTCATGCAGAGCCTTTCAGATCATTTTAAAAGTAGGGTTTTACCCACAGAGCAGTAGGAAGCCATGGAAGGTTATGTAGCAGGAGAGTAACACACTCCGTTTTGCAACCTTTGAAGATCTCTCTGGAGTTCCTGGGTGGTGCAAATGGTTAACATGCTCAGGAGCTAAACAAAAGGTTGAAGGTTCAAATCCATCCAGAGGCACCTTGCAAGATAGTCCAGATGATCTATTTCTGAAAAATCAGCCATCGAAAACACTGTGGAGCACAGTTCTACTCTGACACATGTGGGATGAGTTGGAAGCTGGTTTTTAAAGATCCCCCTGGCTGTTGTGTGGAAAATGTGATAGATGGGCAGCACGTTAACCATTTGGGAGGCTGTCGCAGTAATCCAGGTGAGAGGGGATGGAGCTTCAAGCAGCATGCAGCATAGTGGACGTGAGAATAGGGACACGTGAAGGATTCAAAATATACTTAGCAAATATATGCCGGAAAAAAAAAAAAGCCAAAAAGAATCTCTGATACCATCTGCAAGGTGCACTGAAATTAATGCTGGATATAATAAAAGTTTCAGTCAGACTCTTGCCATTTTAATTTCATGGGTTTATGAGATTATAGACTTCACTGAGCAATGTAATTTTATATATTCCATAAGTACTTGATTTTATCAGGAAAATTTACTATAAACTCTCTAGGAAGACACTATAGACCACCACTACTAGAAGTCATATGTTATCAAGTTAAGTCAGTGTGATGGTTAAAGTTATGTGTCAGCCTTGCTGGGCCATGATTCTCAGTGGTTTGGCAGTTATATTGCAATGGTTAAGATTGTGTGTCAACTTGCCTGGGCCATGATTCTCAGTGTTTATATGTGATCACTCCCATGATTGAGTCTGCTGTGAGTAGCTAATCAGTTGCAAGGGAATTTCCTTGGGGGTGTGGACTGCATCTGAACATAAGCAGATATTCTGGCTTTTTGCTCTCTCTGGATTCTGTGGCTGCCTCCTGTTCATCTGGCCTCCAGTTCTTGGGATTTGAGCGATCAGCTTATCTGCCGATCCTGGGATTTGTGGATCTTCACAGCCTGTGAGCAGAGTCCTGCTTTCTGACCTGCCGATCTTGGGTTCGCCAGCCCCTGTGGCTACGTGAATCTGGAGAAGCTTGTATCCTAATCCGCGGATTTGGGACGTTCCAGTCTCTACAATTGCATGAGCTATTCCTTTGATATAAATCTCTCTCTGTATATATTTATACATTTTACTGCTTTTGCTTCTCTAGAGAACCCAGCCTAAAACATACGTCATGATGTAATTTGGCAGTTATGAAATAATGTAACCATCCTCCATGATGTGATCTGACGTGATCAGCCAATCAGTTTTAAGAGGAGTTTTCTTGGGAGTGTGGCCTGCATCCAATATATACATATATGGATGTTCTGGCTCACTTGTTCTGGATCCTGCATCCAGCTCATCATCATCTGACCTCTGGTTCTTGGCATTCATCAGCCTCCACAGCCTGTGAGCCAGCAGCCTGCAGTCTTACCTGCCAATCTTGTATTTGTCGGCCCTTGTCTTAGACATCTAGTACTGCTATAACAGAAATACCACAGGTGGATGGCTTTACCAAAGAGAAATTTATTCTCTCATAGTCTAGTAGGCTACAAGTCCAAATTCAGGGAGTCATCCTCAGGGGAAGGCTTTCTCTCTGTCAGCTCTGGAGGAAGGTCCTTCAGGTCAATCTTCCCCTGGACTAGGAGCTTCTCCACACAGGAACCCCGGGTCAAAAGGACACACTCTGCTCCTGGTGCTTCTTTCTTGGTGATATGAGGTCCCCAACTCTCTACTTGCTTCCTTTTCCTTTCACCTCTAAAGAGATAAAAGGTGGTGCAGGCCACACCCCAGGGAAACTCCCTTTACATTGGATCAGGGATGTGACCTGGGTAAGGGTAGTGTTACAATCCCACACTAATCTTCTTTAATGTAAAATTACAATCACAAAATGAAGGACAGCCACACAATATTGGGAATCATGACCTAGCAAAATTGATACACACATTTTTGGGGGGACATAATTCAATCCATCCCAGCCCTGCAGCTACATGAGTCAGGAGAAACCTCCAGACTGACACCTGACCCATGGACTTGGGCCTTGTCAGCATCCATCTACAACCTCGTGAGCCATTTCCTTGAGATAAATCTCTCTCTCTCTATATATATATATGTATACTCACACATACACACTTCACTGATTTTGCTTCTCTAGAGAACGAAGCCTAAGACATTTAGTACTGAGAGTGGTTCTAGGGAAATAAAATTGTAAGGATGAGTTTTCTAAATTGGTTCTCAAGTCTCATCAGTCTTAAAGGAGCTGATGACTCTCTTCCAATAGTAAAGAGGGCACTGATAATCCATGGCATAAGGTGGCAATATTAATACGCATAATATCACTCCCAATAGATCAAGTATTGGTGAGAAGACAGGCTTGGGTGATCATACATTTGATAATTTTCTACAATTTTGTCAGAGTGAGAAGTATAGGGAAGCTTGCTGGTTGATCCTACTTTAGCTAGACAAAGTGGTAAAAGAAAGAGATGAACTGAGGGCTTCAGAGTCAGAGCTCAAGTGCTGCATAAAACAGCTGACCTCTTGGGCCCTGGAAGAAAGCCTCATTTCTTGTAGTGATAGAGCTGATGTTGCTGAAAATCAAACTGAGTCTTATCATAACAGTGGCTGAATTACAATGTCAACTGAATTCCCAAACTCAAACCGTGTCTAAAGTTAAAGAGAGGGCATGGATTGGGAAGAAATGGGATCCTGAAACTTGGGATGGATACATATGGGCAGATAATCAGGAAGCTAAGGACGCCGAGTCCCTAAATTTCATTGAATTGCTCCTGTCAACAAAACAATTAGCCCCTCCACCCTATCTGATGAGATTAACCCAGCCGTGTCTGAAGAGCCTTTGTCTGAAACATCTCTTGGGGAGGTGTCTGGGGCATCACCTGGGCATCACCTGAGGCAGATGCCTTATAAGACATTACTGAATGTTCTCAAAATACATCGCCACCACCCATTTTGGCTTCTAGACCTATAACTAGACTTAAGTCACAATGAGCTCCAAAAGGTGAAGCACAAAGTGTGACACAGGAGAAGGTATGCTACACTCCAAAAGAAGTACTTGACTTTTCTAATATGCACAAACAGAAACCTGGGGAATATGTGTGGGAATGGCTATTAAGGGTGTGGGATAATGGTGCAAGGAACGTAAAGTTGGATCAGTCTGAGTTTATTGATATGGGTCCACTAAGCACAGATTGTTCATTCAATGTTTCAGCTTGAGTGGTTAGAAAAGGATCTAATAGTTTATTTGGCTGGGCTGCTGAAGCATGGATTACGTGGTGGCCTACACTAAAGTTGAATTACCAGACCTGCCTTGATATAGTGTAGAAGAAGGTATCCAAAGGCTTAGGGAAATTGGCATGTTAGAGTGGATTTATCAGGTTAGGCTCACAGACCTACATATGGAATGCCCAGAGGGCACACCTTCTGCCACAATTGTAAGGAACAAAATTTTGAAGGGAGTCCCAGCATCCTTGAAGACTGCTGTGATTGCCATTTTATGTAAGTCAGATTTGACAGTGGGAACTGCCCTAACTGAATTAAGATGCCTAACTACAACCTTGCAAGGGATACTGTGTGGTTTAAAGTCAGGAAAGGTGTGTGTCAGCATTGTATCCTTTCACCATACCTATTCAATCTGTAGTGCTGAGCAAATAATCCGAGAAGCTGGACTATATAAAGAAAAACGGGGCATCAGGATTGGAGGAAGATTCATTAACAACCTGTGTTATGCAGATGACACAACCCTGCTTGCTGAAAGTGAAGAGGACTTGAAGCACTTACTGATAAAGATCAAAGACCACAGCCTTCAATATGGATTACGCCTCACCATAAAGAAAATAAAAATCCTCACAACTGGACCGATAAGCAACATCATGATAAACTGAGAAATATTGAAGTTGTCAAGGATTTCATTTTACTTGGTTCCACAATCAACACCCATGGAAGCAGGAGCCAAGAAATCAAAAGACGCATTGTATTGGGCAAATCTGCTGCAAAAGGCCTCTTTAAAGATGTCACCTTGAAGACTAAAGTGTGTGTCTTAGTCATTTAGTGCTGCTCTAACAGAAATACCACAAGTGGATGGCTTTAACAAAGACAAGTTTATTCTCTCATAGTCCACTAGGCTACAAATACAAATTCAGGGCATCAGCTCCAAGGGAATGCTTTCTCTGTCGGCTCTGGAGGAAGGTCCATGTCATCAATCTTCCTTTGGTCTGGGAGCTCCTCTGCGCAGGAACCTCAGGTCCAAAGGACGCTCTCTGTTCCCAGCACTGCTTTCTTGGCGGTATGAGGTTCCCACGTGTCTCCGCTCACTTCTCTCTTTTATATCTCAAAAAAGATTGGCTTAAGACACTATCCAATACCTCACCAGTATAACTGCTGCTAATCCGTCTTATTAGATCATAGTGATTGAATTTACAACACATAAGGAAATCAAATCAGATTACGAAATGGTACACAATTATACAATACTGGGAATCATGACCCAGCCAAGTTGACAGATATTTTTGGGGGATACATTTCAATCCGTGACAGTGCCCCTGACCCAACCCATGGTATTTTCAATTGCATCATATGTATATGAAAGCTGGACAATGAATAAGGAAGACCAAAGAAGAATTGATGCCTTTGAATTGTAGTGTTGGTGAAGAATATTGAATATACCATGGACTGCCAAGAAGAATGAACAAAACTGTCTTTGAAGAAGTACAACCAGAATGCTGCTTAGAAGCAAGGATGGTGAGACTATGGCTTACATACTTTGAACATGTTGTCAGGAAGGATCAGTCCCTGGAGAAGGACATCACGCTTGGTAAAGTACAGGGTCAGTGAAAAAGAGGAAGACCCTCAGCAAGATGGATTGACACAGTGTTTGCAACAATGGGCTCAAGCATAACAATGATTGTGAGGATGGCACAGGACCAGGCAGTGTTTCCTTCTGTGGTACATAGGGTCATTATGAGTTGGAACCGACCTGATGGCACCTAACAATAACAACAACTACAATGAGGTTGATTGGACCCTGTGGTGGTAGGGACCCAGTGGCAGTGCTTAACTGACAAAGACAAGGTGGGCAAGGTTACTGTAATGGACATTGGAGTCAAGGCAGTAATCAGAATAGTCTGACTCGTATGGACAATGGCATTGGCTACTTAGTCATGGTGTCCCTAGGAGTGAAATAGATGGGAAATTTACTAAACATTTACTTGATCTGTACAAGCAGAAGAATTCTAGGTCAAGTGAATGACAATCTAAATGAATCATCAGAATAAAGAGTCATGGCCCTTTAAATTTTTGTATGAGAAATTAACTTGAGCTGTAAAGTTTCACCTAAAGCACAATTAAAAAAATAAAATAAAATAAAATAGCATAAACAAAATAGAAACTAAAAAAAACAAAAACAAAAGAGTCACGGCACCTCGATCAATTCCCAGACTTGAGCCAGTTTATAGACTCAAACCTCTTGAATGAAGGGAGATCAGGTTCCCTTGAGGAAGGACCCGGTTACACTGCCAAAAATTTATACCGTCAATCTTCCTCCCTGCCTTCCTCAAAGGGATCTATGGCTTTTTATGGGGGTGATTGCTCACTGAGGAAAAGGAAATAATCAGACTTTTCAGGGATTACTGGATACTGGCTCTGAACTAACTCTAATTCCAGGAGACCCAAACGTCACTGTGGCCCACTAGTCAGAGTGGGGGCATATGACGGTCAGGTTATTAACGGAGTCTTAGCTTAGGTTTGGAGCCCTGGTGGCACAGTGGTTAAGAGATCAGACTGCTAGCCAAAAGTTCAACAATCTTAATCCACAAGATGCTCCTGGGAAACTCCATGGGGCAGTTCTACTCTGTCTTGTGAGGTTGCCATGAGTCAGAATTGACTTGACGGCAATGGGTTTGGTTTTAGGTTAGGTCAGATTCTTCTCACAGTGGGTCCAGTGGGTCCCTGAACCCATCCTGTAGTAATTTCCCCAGTTCCAGAATGCATAAGTATAATAGATAGATATACTCAGCAACTGGTAGAACCTCCACATTGGATCCCTGATAGTGGAGTAAGGGCTATTATGATAGGAAAAGCCAAATGGAAGCCATTAGAACTACCCTACCTAGGAAAATTGTAAAGCAAAAGCAATACCACGTTCCTGGAGGGATTGCAAAGATTAGTGCTCCCATCAAGGACTTGAAGGATGCAGGGGTAGTGATTTCCACTACATCCCCATTCAACTCACCAATTTGCCTTGTGCAAAAAACAGATGGATCTTGGAGAATGAGAGTGGATTATTGAAAACTTAACCAGGTGGTGACTCCAATTGCAGCTGCTGTTCTAGAAGTGGTTTCATTGCTTGATCAAATTAATATATCTCCTGGTACCTGGTATGCAGCCATTGATCAGGCCAATGCCTTTTCTTGATTCTGATTTTGAAGGATCACCAGAAGCAATTGGCCTTCAGCTGGCAAGGCCATCAATATACCTTCACTGTCCTACCTCAAGTGTATATCAACTCTATAGTCCTGTCATAATTTAGTCTACAGGGAACTTGATCACCTTTCCCTTCCACAAGGCATTGCACTAGTCCGTTACATTGATGAAATTATGCTGATTGGACCTGGTAAGAAAGAAATATCAATGACTCTACACTTACTGCAAGACATTTAAATGCTAGAGGGTAGAAAATTAACTTGACAAAAATTCAGCACCCTTCACCTCAGTGAAATTTCTAGGAGTCCAGTGGTGTGGGGCATGTCAAGGTATTCCTTCTAAAATGAAGGATAATTTATTGCATCTTGTCCCTCCTACAACTAGAAAGGCAGAACAATGCCTGGTGGGCCTGTTTAGATTTTGGAGGCAACATATTCCTCATTTGGGTGTGCTACTCCAGCCTGTTTATCAAGTCACTCAAAAAGCTGCTAGTTTTGAGTGGGGACCAGAACAAGAGAAGGCTCTACAACAGGTTCAGGTTGCTGTGCAAGCCGTTCTGCCCCTTGGGCCACATAATCTGGCTAATGCAATGTTCTTGAAGTGTCAGTGGCAGATAAACATGCTGTTTGGAGTCTTTGGCAGGCCCCTATTGGTGAATCACAGAGCAGACCCTTAGAATTTTGGACCAAGCCCTGCCATCCTCTGTGGATAACTACTCCCCTTTTGAGAAAGAGCTTTAGGCTTGTTACTGGGCCTTAGTAGAGACTGAACACTCAGCTATAGGCCACCAAGTCACCATGTGGCCTGAGCTGCCATCATGAATGTGTTGTTTGACCCTACAAAGCCATAAAATCAGACGGGCACAGCAGTACTCCATCATTAAATGGAAGTGGTATACAGGACCGGGCCTGAGCAGGACCTGAAGGCACAAGTAAGCTGCATGAGGAAGTTGCCTAAATGCCCATGATCTTCATTCCTGTCATATTACCTTCCGTCTTCCAGTCTGCACCTATGGCCTCCTGGGGAGTTTCTTATGATCAGTTGACTGAGAAAGAGAAAACTTGCACCTGGTTTATAGATGGTTCTGCGCGATATGCAGGCACCACTTGCAAGTGGACAGAGGCAGCATGGCAGCCCCATTCTGGGACCCTGAAGGGCAGTGATGAAGGGAAATCCTCCCAATGTGCAGAACTTGAAGCAGTGCACCTGGTTGTTCACTTTGCTTGACAGGAAAAATGGCCAAATGTGTGATTATATACTGATTCATGGGCTGTGGCCAGTGGTCTGGCTGGATGGTCAGGGGTTTGGAAGGAACATGATTGGAAAATTGGTGACTAGGAGGTATGGGAAAGAGGTATGTGGACAGACCTCTCTGAATGGGCCAAAGAAGTAAAGATATTTGAGTCTCATATGAATGCTCACCAAACCTTAACCTTGACAGAGGAGGATTTTAACAAACTAGTAGATAGGATGATGTGTTCTGTGGAAACTAGTCATCCTCTTTCCCTAGCTACTGTCATCATTGCCCAATGGGCTCATGAACAAAGAAGCCAAGGTGGCAGGGGTGGAGGGGCTCAGCAACATAGACTTCCACTCACTAAGGCTATAGCTACTGCTGAGTGACCAATTTGCCAGCAGCAGAGACTGACACTGAGTTCCCAGTACGGCACCATTCCTCGAGGTGATCAGCCAGCAACCTAGTGGCAGGTTGATTACATTGGACCCCTTACATCATGGAAAGGGCAGCATTTCACTCTTACCAGGACAGGCACTTACTCTAGATATGCATATGCCTTCCCTGCATGCAATGTCTCTGCCAGAACTACCATCTGTGGACTCACAGAATGCCTTATCCACTGACATGGTATCCTATACAGCATCACCTTGGATCAAGGGATTTACATCACAACAAATGAAGTACGACAATTGGCCCATGCTCCTGGAATTCACTGGTCTTATCATGTTCCCCATTATCCTGAATCAGCTGGCTTGACAGAATGATGAATTGACCTTCTAAAGACACAATTGTGGTGCCAGCTAGGTGGCAACACTTTGCAAAGTTGGGGCAAAGTTCTCCAGGAGGCTGTATATGCTCTAAACCAGCATCCAATATATGGTGCTGTTTCTCCCATAGCCTGGATTCACAGGTCTGGGAATCAAGGAATGGAAATGGGAGTGGCACCACTCACTACTACCCCTAGTGACCCACTTACAAAATTTTTGCTTCCTGTCCCCACAACCCTATGCTCCGCAGGTCTCGAGGTCTTAGTTCGAAAGGGAGGAATGCTCCCACCTGGAGACACAACACTGATTCCATCGAACTGAAAGTTCAGAATGCTACTCAGCCACTTTGGATTCCTCATGCCTATGGATCAACAGTCCAAGAAGGTAGTTACCACATGGGCTGGTGTGATTGAACTTGACTACCAAGGAGAAATCAGACTGATGTTGCACAATGGAGGTAAAAAAGAGTATGTCTGGAATACAGGAGATCCCTTAGGGTGTCTCTCAGTACTACCATGCCCTGTGATTAAAGTCAATGGAAAAGTACAGCAATCCAATTCTGACATAACTGCTAATGGCCCAGACCCTTCAGGAATGAAGGTTTAAGTCATCCCACTAAGCAAAGAACCATGACCAGCTGAGGTGCTTGCTGAGGGTAAAGGGAATATAGAATGGGTGGTGGAAGAAGGTAGTACTAAATACCAGTTATGACCATGTGACTGGTTGCAGAAATGAGACCTGTAATTCTTATGAGTATTTCTTCCTTGTTTTATTATACCTGTATGTGTATGTATGTATATATATATATACATATATATATATACTAATTATTTTTGCTTCTTTCCCTCCCTTAAAAAATAAAATATAAGACGTAAACGGGGCTACTGCGTTTTTGGTTGCATGTTCAGTTGTATCGTGTTATGCACAAGTATGATTTTGTAATTGTATTTATTTAGAGATTTTGTATGGTTTAAGGAGATGTGTATGGGTGCCAAATTGACAACAGTGGACTGTGATGGTTAAGGCTGTGTGTCAACTTGGCTGTGCCATGATTCTCAGTGGTTTGGCAGTTATGTAATGATGTAATTTGGCAGTTATGTAATGGAGTAATCATCCTCTACAATGTGATCTCATGTGAGCAGCTGACCAATTGTAAGGGGAGTTTTCTTGGGGGTGTGGTGTACATCCACTGTATATATGGACGTTCTGGCTCATTTGCTCTGGATTCTGCATCTGGCTCATGATGTCTGACCTCTGGTTCTTGGGATTCATCAGCCTCTGCAACCTATAAGCCAGCAGCCTACTGTCTTACCTGCCAATCTTGGGAATCATCAGTCTCAGCAGCCTGTGAGCCAGCAACCTGCCATCTGACCTGCTGATCTTGGATTTGTTAGCCCCTGCAGCTACATTAGCCAGAAGAAGCCTCCAGCCTGACACTTGACCCATAATCTTGGGACTTCCTAGCCTCTACAACTGCATGAGCCACTTCCTTGAGATAAATCTCTCTGTCTCTGTCTCTTGATATATATATATATATATATATATACACACACTATATACACATACACACACACATACATACATACATGCTTCACTGGTTTTCTTCTCTAGAGAACCAAGTCTGAGACAGTGATGTGTATTGAGTTCCAATTATGTGCAAAGCCCTCTGAAGCATTAAAAAACGTATAGGTCCTGTCCTTGAGGGCCTTGAAGGTCATGAGAGTAAATAAGCTCTCCTTGAGACATGAATACCAGGAACTCAGTATCATACCAACAATTATCAAATAGGATTAGGAAGAAAACCTGGAAGACAATCCCCATGTAAGCCGTTGGAGCAATAAGAAGAGAGTCAGGTATCACCACTGAAACCAGGGAAGAGAAATCTTGAAGAGAGGCATGGCTGCAAGGGCCTTAGACTGAGCTAGCAAATAGGATAAGAAATGAGAAAGGTCATTTGGCAAACCTGGTGGCTTATGACAGATCCATGACAAGAGAACAGAGAAGGCCAATGCAGTGAGTCGAGAGAAAGGAGAAGATGGAGAAATGACCACAATTGTAGATTAATCTTTGATCAATTAACTAATTTATACCTTGCCTTGTTCCAGAAGGATTTAAGTAGGCTTATAGGGATTAAAAAATGCAACAGGAAAACATAAATTATAAGAAGGATAAAAGGAGAAAGAAAAACAAAAGCTGTATTATAAAATAAAGCCAGGAATGAGGCTAAAAATGTCTACAGCATTGGCTTCACCCAAATTACGGAATTAGATCAAACAAAATGAACAAAACAGCTGCAAACGACTATACAATCCCCTTGCTCATCTGGCTCTTGCTCTCTTTACTCCATTATTATCTTGGGTCCTTCCTCTTTCAAAGTCAAGATTCTGCCCCAAATTTGGTCAATTTGTTAACATTTATTGAGTTTCTGCTATTCAAAAATCACCCTTAGTTTTAAGATGGATGGAATGGTGTCTACGTCTTCATGTTAACTCAGCACCAGTACTAGAAAGACCCACTTAAGGCTTACGGTGCTCAGATATAGGTCACGACTGAATTGAATGCAAAGGGTGGCACATTTTGTGGTAGTATCCAGTCTCTGGGTAATCAGAATGGGATGGGAAAATGGGATTGTTCCAAGTCTAACTAACAAGTTGAGATTAGAAAAAAGATGAAGGAAAGCCATTGGAAAAGAAAGAAGCAGCAGTAGCACAATGTAGCAGCGCTGATCACACTGCTCCCAGGGTCTGCCCCACTGGACTGCAAAACTCTCAAGGGCTGGGCCTCTGTTCAGGCCTTGGTGGTGCCTGACCAGTGTTTGGTTCATAAAAGGTGCTCAACAAGTGTTTGTAAAACAAAATCATGTTGAACAGTAAAAAGAAAATTATGACTTTTTTGTCCAACTAGTATTTAAATAGTTGTGAATATTGAAGCTAATATATAGCTTCTCTCTGAACTGGTTTTCTTATCTGTGAAAGTAGGGTATATGCAACAGAGATAGCTGTTTATTACCCAACATCCATTCTCCTCTCTTTGTTACACATACTTCTGAGATTAATATTCCTCACTGCTGCTTTCTCAGGATCTGCAGTCTGACTTGATAGGGAATTCTAACTTAAACTCATAAAAAACCTTAGTATTTTAGTTAATCCTAGTGGTTAAGAGATATGGCGAGCTACGGTTGCCAACCAAAGTGTCAGCAGTTTGAATCCACCAGCCACTCCTTGGAAACTCTATGGGGCAGTTCTACTCTGTCCTGGAGGGTTGCTATGAGTTGGAATTGACTTAATGGCAATGGGTTGTTGTTTGTTTGTTTGTTTGTTTTTTGTGTAGTTGGGTAGGAGATAGCCTGGTGACATCTCACCAGTAGAAAAGGCCCGCCATGCAGCAGCAGATTAACTACAAACATATGAGTAACTAAGAGCTTGCCTGGGGAAAGCTACCTAAGTTGGCAACCCTTGCTTTAAATGACTTTTGAACTGGCTGTAAGATATCTGGAGTAGAGCAGATATGGTCCACTTATAGTGCCCAGGACATATACAGAACTTCGCAAAACACTTAACAGAACATTTGCCACATCAACTTTTTTTTTAAATGTACAATTCAGTGACATTAATTATGTTCATCATGTGTGCAACCAAAATCATTCTCCATTTCCATCACCCTTAAACAAAGCTCCATGCCCCACAGCAATGACTCCTTATTTCCCCACCCTCCCACCCCTGGTAACCACTAATGAACTTTGGTCTCTATATCTTAGTGAGTGATAACATAAATAATTTTAGAAAAAAAGACATTGAAATACTTTATAAATAACACTGATGAATTCTGACTTCTATGTTCGATCAGATTGTCCACTATTAGAATATTTCTTCCACTTAGGAATATAAATGTTTATTCTCCCAGGTTTACCAAACAAAGGAATTTACAAAAGTATCCTTTAAATAACATATTGCTATCGTGTTTATAAAATATGATTCAATAGACAGAAGTCAAAGTTCAAATACAAGAGTACCTATCACAATGTCCAAAAATGAATAAATAACTCAGTGTATTGTCCTAAATAACACTGGAAAGCTATTTGCATGATCCGTGGGAAATTAGTTATCATAGGAGAGAACTTGACCTCACATGGCTAGATATTTGGCGCCAACAAGACCACCGCCAACATCATTTTCACAGCCGAACTTCACCACAGATTATTACATGCTTTACATGGATTTCACATTTCTCTTGCCAAAGGAAGATAATTATAACAGTTCTGAAGGGGAACGTTTTTCATATGGATGCTACTAAACACACATACACCCACACACACCACAGTTTCTTCAGCATTAGAGAAAGACCAAAACCAACTTACAGCTAGAATGAACTCTCTGTTACGTGGAGGCCCAGTCAGTCATTTACGAGCCAAAAGAAGGATATTGGGCATCTATTAAAAATTCTAAGTTAGGTGCCTGCATACTTACCAGTCTCACCAATGCTTACGGAAGATACTGTTAACTTAGAGCAAAACTATTCCATCCTTACTCTGGTGTGGCTTTTAACACATGCAAACACACTCCTCAGTCTTTTCCAGTCTTTCCTGTTCACCCTGATTTAGCACTAGCCTGTGGCTTCTGCTCTGTGTAATACTCAACTCACAGGCCAGAGATGAAGTAATGGTATTGGCTTTATGAGCTATTGCAGCTGCACAATATCCTGAGAGATTCCCATTCCCTTATGGAGCAGGAAAATGTGTCCAAAGAGCTGTGAGCTATGCTAGCCAGATCTTAAGGTACCAGGGAGTAGCCTTCTTTTCCAGAAGGGGCTTCCTTCTTCTCAAAGGTTAGTCTCAAGCCCTCTAGGCAAGGGGTGGTCCAGCCCCACTCCAGGGTTTTTCTTAAGGTCCCATCCAACATAGTTATTGAGGTAAGGTTAGAGCTGGTTCCATCTGTATCCTATTATTTCCTCTAAAGCTGGAGCCTCATGGGGCCAGGCTCCCACTGGAAACATATTTAGATGATTGTTCACACGGGGTTTGAGGTTTTGATCTCCCTGGCCTATTCTGTCACCTCAGTTGGAAGGCAAAAATAAGCCTACTTTCCTTTGCTTTTGAAATGAGTCAATTTATTTGTGTAAAGCACTGAACAAAATGATCCTCCAGAGGAATTTATTTAACAAAAGAATGGGATGTGAGGATTGGAGTTGGGGTGAGCACAATGGAAGAGCATTATTAAGGAGCCCTGGTGATGCAGTGGTTAAAGTGCTTGGCTGCTAACCAAAGGGTCAGCGGCTCAAACCCACCAGCTGCTCTGCAGGAGAAAGATGTGGCAGTCTGCTTCCATAAAGATTTACAGCCTTGGAAACCCTACGGGACAGTTCTACTCTGTCCTATAGGGCTGCTATGAGTTGGAATTGACTCGAAGTCAACAGGTTTGGTTTTTTAACAGAAAATTGATTTAATAAATGTTTACTTGTTTTCTCTTGCCCTGCATATTAACATGAGTGTATATTTAAAGAAATTCTTAGATGCTTTTCTTAATTCAGTATGCTCCCTCCCCTTCTTTAGGGTCTAATTATATGGGGCTTTTTCATAGACAACTCTCCTAGGGAAATTTGAAGAGGAAAGATACTGAGAAGCAGTGGGTCTAGTGTTCACTGGTTAGTGAGACTATGTACAAAGTTAGAGAGAACAGTCCACAAGACTGTTTCCCTCAGAAAGCTGAGCTGATACCATGCGACCTAAAGTCCCCACACTAAATCACGCAGTTAGACTATCTGGACTGATCCAAGGCTGCCAGGCCTAGCAGGCATAATGTTCCAAGGGCTTAGAGATCACCTCCCAGAAACCGGCTTCTCTTTAGGCAGGGTTAAATTTGGGGATACCGAAGACTACCCTTAAAAATACCTGTTGCCATTGAGTCAATGCTGACTCTTAGCAACCCTATAGGAAGAGTAGAACTGTTCTACAGAGTTTCCAAGGAGCAGCTGGTGGATTCGAACTGCCAACCTCTTGTTTAGCAGCCTGAGCTCTTAACCACTGTGCCACTCCCTAAGACTACCCTTAGATTTGATAATTCACTAGAAGGACTTAGAGAACTCACTGAAAACTATTATACTCATAGTTATAGTTACAGCTAAAGGCTGCAGATTAAAATCAGCCAAAGGAAGAAGCACATAGGGCAGAGTCCAGGAATGTGCCAAACCTGGAGCTTTCAGTTGTCCTCTCTCTGTGGAGCTGTGTACAACATTGCTGGCTCAGTGTTTATGTGTGACAATATGCACAGAGTATTGCCAACCAGGGAAGCGCACCCGAGCCTTGGTGTCTAGAGCCTTTATTGGGGCTCAATCTCATAAACTTTATTGGGATTCAATATTACCCATATGGCTGATCTCAGTTTTCAGCCCCTCAGAAAGCTGAGCTGATACCATGTGCCCTAAGGCCCCCACACTAAATCACATAGTTAGACCATCTGTAGTGATCCAAGGCTTCCAGGTCTAGCAGGCACAATGTTCCAAGGGCTTAGAGATCACATCCCAGAAACTGGCTTCTCTTTAGGCAAGGTTAAACTCTTCATTACACGCTATGAATAATACAATGTACTGAAAGGTAAAGCTAACGCACCACGGCCTCCCACTTCTCTTGAGCCTGAGGTGTGGAAACAATGGAGGAAGGAGTCAACTGTGATTTATTTGAGAGCTTTTATGATCATTCCTTCTCACTCTCTAAATGATTAGTAGGTTTGGGAGTATGATTTTTTCCATAAAAAGAAGAGGACAAGGCAAGGATAAGGCTTAATGGGCTTCTTGTCAAATGGAAGGACTGATAACTGTGGTAGGTAGGTAGGAAGGTAGGTGGTTTGGGGACATTTGGGCCGTAGGTACGACTCTTCTTTGAGGAGGTCTCTGGCACTGGTCTCCTGGGCTCAGCTAGCCACACCAAAGGTACGCATGTCCTTAAGGTGTATCCTATATTCTATCTGTGTTCTTTCAAAGACACCTAGGGGTCCTTCAGGACCTTGACCTCCTTCAAGAGGGACGCTGCCAGCAGATACTGTATTAATTTCCTAGGGCTGCTGTAACAAAATAACAAAAACTGGGTGGCTTATAAGCACAAGAATTGGTTATTTCACAGTTCTGGAGGCTAACAGTCTGAGTTAAGGATGTCAGCAGGGCCATATTCTCTGAAGACTCCAAGGTATTATCCTTTCTTGTCTCTGCAGGCTTCTAGTAGCCCAGGTGTTCTTTGGCTTGCAGGTGCAACATAGCTCTGCCGTCACATGGCCGTCTTCCCTCTGTCTCTGTGTCTCTTCTCCTCTCCTACAAGGGCCCCATTCAGATTGGATTTGGACCACCCTACTCCACTATGACCTCATGTTCACTAAGAACATCTTCAAAAACCCTATTTCCAAATAAGACTATAATCATAGGTACTGGAGGTTAGGACTTGAACATATCTTTTTGGGGAGCACAAATAAATCCATAACAGATGCCATTGTCTGTCTTCATCTGAACTAAAAGCAGGAATCACCAGAAGTTTGACCAAAGGCAGGCTGGGAGGATGCCTGCCAATTTGCAATGACGCACAGTCACCGGAGACTGGGGAGAGTCTCTAATTGACAGGAAGATGTGTTCGCAGCAAACATTCCTTATCTGAGAAAAATGCAACTGCTCGGAGCAATTTACTTATGCTCAGACTGTCAAGCATTATGAAATAAAGTGATAAAGGCACATTGTTTCAATAGCATTTTACCCTGAAATAATACAAACAAGTACTTTCAAAGCATTTAATTCCAGGTAAAGATGAAGGTACTCGTATGCTTCACTACTGGGAGAATAAATTGCTACAAACCTTTTGGAGGACAAGTTGGCAATCATATCACAAACCTTGAACACAAGTATAATCCTTGCCCCAGTAATTCCACCACGAGGAACATGTGATAGAAATAATCAGATACACCCACAAAGATTTATGGGCAGTGATGTTCCTTGTAAAAAAAAAAAGCAACCAGTTGCCATCGAGTCAACTCTGGCTCATGGCAATCCCGTGTGTGTCACAGTAGAATTGTGCTCCATTGGGTTTTCAATGGCTGATTTTTCAGAAGTAGATCACCAGGCCTTACTTCTGAGGTGCCCCTGGGTGAAATTAAACAGTCAGCTTTTCGGTTAGCAGCTAAGCACGTTAACTGTTTGCCCTATCCAGGGACTAGTGTTAATTATATTAGCAAAAAAAAAAAAAAAAAGGTATCTAAATGTTCCAATAATGAGGAATTGCTTAAAAAATTATGGATTACCTATACATTAGGAAATCATATTTTAAAGGAATCCAATGCAGTTATTGAAGGATTTCAACAAAATTTATTTTAAAATTATTAAAAATAATTTCATATAAAAATACGTTAACAGAGGAAATAATATTGTTGATATAGTATTAAGTTTTTTAAAAGTAAATTACAAAATAGTATATATAATGTGAACCCACTTCTAGAAAAAACTCGAACTATATACATATATTCATTCATTTACTGAGCACCTTAACAGCAAAGATGAAGAACTGAACAACATACATGTAAGAAGCCTAATGTGACTACACCAAATAGGTGGAAATATTAAAAATAATAATAGTGATTACTTCTGTGATGTGATATTGTTGGTGTCTTTAATTTTTTTCACTGGCAGTTTTATATTTTCTAAAGTTTCTACAAATGTGTATGTACTACTTTATAACAAGAAAACAAAAAATACTGTATGTTGTTTTATATTAAACTTTCAGAATTTAATATATGAGAAAAGCAATAATTTATGGGAAAAGGGTCATAAAACCAAAGGCCAAATCTGTCTTCATTGAGTTGATTGAGACTCATAGGGACCCTATAGGACAGAGCAGTCTGCCTCATAGGGTTTCCAAGGTTATAATCTTTATGGAAGCAAACCGACACATTTTTCTCCCATGGAGCGGCTAGTGGGTTTAAATCACCAAACTTTCAGTTAGCAGCCGAGCACTTAGCACTGTGCCACCATGTCTCCTTGAAAAGGGTCATAGTAGTTTAAAAAAGCCTCAAAATGGCCTAAACTTCTTGGCTCAGTTGTTACACACGGGTTCATCATCTTCCTCTGCCTCTTCAGCATTTCCAGGTTTTTTTCCTTTTGCAGGGGGAACTCTGCAGAGTCAGTAACACATTAGCACTGGGGAGAGAGGGGCAGGGGAAAGACGAAGGAGGGAAGCAGAATGAAATCACTGCTATGTAGTTGGTTCTTGATGGCTTCCAAAGAGGTAAATAGGCCATGGTGGAAGGCCTCCATCAGACCTGGATTGTTGTTGTCAGGTGCTGTCGAGTTGTTTTCGACTCATAGCGACCCCATGCAGAGTAGAAATGCCCCCATAGGATTTTCTAGGCTGTAATCTTTACAGAAGCAGATTACCAGGTCTTTCTCCCATGGAGCCACCCTTAGGTTAGCAGCAGAGTGCTTAATTGTTTGCACCACCAGAGCCGCTTCAGACCTAGTTTAGAAGTGGGGATTTGAAATCCTAAATGCTTCTTTCATTTCTAATTCTGTAGCTCATTTCCACTGCCATTTCTGGGGTTGCAGTTTCTCCCTCTGTAATAAGGGGCTAATATTTCCTGTCTCCCAGCAAGCACAAGAGTTGCTCTCTCCAAAATGCTTTGGCATCTTTCATTGAAGAGTGATGAAAGAAAGCGACATGGGACATGATGAGTGTTTACAATTTAGCTTGGGCCACTGGGAACTCTGGGAACAGATACATGGATAGATAGATGAGTGAATGTGTAAAAGAATGAATTAACGTGGAGTTTTCTAAAGAATGGAGTCCTTGGGTGGTGCAAATGCTTAACTTGCTTGGCTGCTAACTGAAAGGTTGGAGGTTTGAGTCCACCCAGAGGCAACTTAGAAGAAAGGCCTGGCGATCTACTTCCAAAAACTTCAGCAATTGAAAACCTATAGAACACAGTTCTACTCTGACACACATGGTGTCATTATGAGTCAGAATCTACTTAATGACAACTGTTTCTATCTATATATATAAATTGTTTATATATATATACACACACATACTCCGTATTTTTACACAAATAACTTGCACTTACTGTGTTTATTTGCCAGCTATGCCCTCCTCTGTGAGGTATTTTTGTAAATTTTTATGCTAATTTTTTTAAAACAACATGTGGAAGAGGATTGGCATGGCAGCGTCTGTGAGGGCGTCTCACAGCGGGAGGGGGCGGTCGGCAAACAAACACAGAAGGTGTGCGTCATTTGCATAATCATACGGTGTGTATATATATATATATATACGAAGAATGTGAAGAACTGTAACTGCTAAAAAAAAAGATGTTTAAAAATAATTTTAGATTCAGAACAATCATATTCCTCTCTATAAGTGGCAAAAAATGCCTTAAGGCTAAAGCAAAAGCAAAGCTTTGTGAAAGGGAAGTTGTTAATAAAAAGACAAACTCTGTGGGCTCTGTCATTCATTTCTTTCATTTATTCATCCATTCAACAAATATTATTGAACCCCTTCTCTGTAGGAGTCCCTGGGTGGCTCAAACAGTTAAGCACTTGGCTGCTAACTGAAAAGCTGATGGTTCAAACCCAACCAGAGATGTCTTGAAAGGCTGGCCTGGCAATCTGCTTCTGAAAGGTCACAGCCTTGAAAACCTTCTGAAGCAATTCTATTTAGTGCTGTCATTAAGGTTGATGTCACTCAGTGCAGTAACTCATGGTGTCACCTCCCACCCCATGGACCTCCTCCTGTACCAAACCGTAGAGAATCCTCAGTAATGTTTTTTGTACTAATGTCACATAAATTGTAATTCCCATATGTCATTCCTTCTTTTCCTTTAATTATTACTTTATTCTCAAAAAAGTTACTGATGTAGGTTCACAAATACTAATTAACACAATATTGTAGCTAAAACACCAGAAAATTTGACAAAATCAGTGACTATAAAAACACCAGCAGCAACAAAAACAACAGCACGTGCTTGCAGCATGTGCAGATGAAACCACGTGATTCGAAGCGTAATTGTAATTGGGTAATAATGGTGGATCTGACCTGAGTGCTTTAGAGGTTCAAAAAGTAAATTAGCATAGAGTTTTAGACTTGTAGGTATATTGATACATGTAAACTGGGCTTTCAAAAAATGTTTTTGTTGTTATTACTAACGACAGGTATATTTTTATAAAAAATAATAAATTTCTGCTGAAACATGTCACAGAAATTTTATAGACAGTCATTTTGGTGTCAGCCCCTCAGACTGTGTCATCTGGTGCAGTGTGTATCTCCCGCACCTCATTAGTGACTATTCTGCACACATGGGGTTGCCATGAGTCAGAAACGACTTGATGGCAACTAACAATGACAACTTTCTCTGTACTAGCAGCAGGGTTACAGGAGTGGATAAAGCTGGCATGGCCTCTTCCTCATGGAGGTGGCTGTGACTGGAGCCATGAGCTGTAGTGGAAACTGGCAGCTTTCATGCACTCAATCTTCACTAATTCAATAGACATCTATTGATGCCTTGTTATGTGGGTCATGCACTGTGGTTAGCTTGAAGAATATAGACACAGTTCTCTCTCTTAATGATTGACTAGCCTACGGGATGAGAAGAAATGTAAGAAAATCAATATCTATAATGAACCTTGGTAAGTACCATAATGTTATTGTTGTTAACAGGGGTCAAGGCAGCCCTGATTCATGGCAACCCCATGCACAACAGAAAAAAACACTGCCCAATCCTATGCCATCTCCATGATTGGTTACAGATTAGACTTTGTGATCCATAGGGTTTT
Source organism: Trichechus manatus latirostris (assembly GCF_000243295.1). Lineage (NCBI taxonomy): Eukaryota > Metazoa > Chordata > Mammalia > Sirenia > Trichechidae > Trichechus > Trichechus manatus. The sequence continues at coordinate 8,346,420 of NW_004444037.1, read as the reverse complement.
CATTGACTGATTTTTGGAAGTAGATTGCCAAGCCTTTCTTCCTAGTTCAGTTTAGTCTACAGGCTACTCTGAAACATTTTCAGCACCATAGCAACTCGTCTTGAATGCCTTGCACCCCTGCATAGACCTGTGTGGGCCCCTTTCAACAGGGTAGGCCCTCATTAGCACAGTACAACAGGGTATATACCTGATACATCTGTATCAGCTATAAAAGGGAGTGGCAGATTCGTGACTTTTGAAACTGCCCTGCCCATTAAGTAGGGTCCTCACCTACCCACATCAGGGGCCTGAGGACTGGTGGCTCCACCCACCCCACTGAGCTACCTGTGACAGGGGCCAAAGAATAAGTGGTGACTCCCAGTCCTTACAGCCAACAGCATTGGGTGCCCATAGTCTGGCTGCAAAACCCACCTACCTACACGCTGTAGGGAACAGGGACACATCTTCCACCCAGACACTCAGGGACAGCAGTCAGCCCCCTGCCTTGACCCTCTACTGTAGCCAGAAACCTGTGCCTACTCAAATCACCTCTGCCTGTCTAGGGCTGTAGGGGAGAGCCTGCACCACACACTCAGTGACTGACGACCTAGACGCCTGAGCTGAATCCACAGAAGAAAAGTAAATGGACTCCTGGGCTCACATACCTACTAATAGGTCTAGCCACCTGGAGACAGGACGTGAGAGCTTCAAAGATGCCAATAATCAAACTAGCTCACATGACCAGCATATTTGGGCATATCAAAACAAAACAAAACAAGAAGCTAGGACACAGTAAGCAAATATAAAATAAATAAATATAATAACTTATTGATGGCTCAGAGACAACAGTCAATATCAAACCACATAAAGGGGCAGAGTATGATGGCTTCAGGAAGCTGCCACCAAAACAAAGAATCCAGAAATCTTCCAGAGAAAGAGAACTTTTTGGAATTACTGGAGGTAGAATTGAAAAGATTAATATACATAACTCTTCAAGAGATCAGCAAGAAGATCATGCAAAACACAGAACAAGCCAAGGAACATACAGACAAAGCAATAGAGGAACTTAAGAAGCTTATACAAGGGCATAATGACAAATATAACAGGCTGCAAGAATCGATAGATGGCAAACAGAAATCCAAAAGATTAACAATAAAATTTCAGAATTAGACAACTCAATACAAAGTCATAGGAGCAGAATTGAGGCAATGGAAGTCAGAGTTAGTGAGATTGAACATAAAGCACTTGACAACAATTTACTTGAGGAGAAATCAGATAAAGGATTTTAAAAAATGAAGAAAACCTAAGAATTATGTGGGACTCTATCAAGAGGAATAACTTATGAGTGACTGGAGTACCAGAACGGGGCGGCAGGGGGATGGATAACAGAAAATACAGAGAGAATTGTTGAAGATTTGTTGGCAAGAAACTTCCCTGATATCATGAAAGATGAGAAGATATCTATCAAAGATGCTCATTAAACCCCACACAAGATAGCTCCAAAAAGAAAGTCACCAAGGCATATTATAATCAAGCTTTCCAAAACTAAAGATAAAGAGAGAATTTTAAGAGCTGCTAGGAATAAATGAAAAGTGATCTACAAAGGAGAGTCGATAAGACTAAACTCTGACTACTCAGCAGAAACCATGCAGGCAAGAAGACAATGGGATGACACAAATAAAGCCTGGAAGGAAAAAAATTGCCAGCCAAGAATTATATATTCAGCAAAATTGTCTCTCAAATATGTTGGTGAAATTAGGGCATTTCCATATAAACAGAAGTTTAGGGAATTTGCAAAAACAAAACCAAAATTGCAAGAAATACTACAGGGAATCCTCTGGTTAGAAAATCAATAACATCAGATAAGAACCCAAGACTAGAAGACAGGACAGAACAACCAGATATCAACCCAGATAGGGAAGTCACAAAAATAAATCAAAGCTAAAACACTGAAAATAGGAAAACAGAGACATCAATATGTAAAAGATGACAACATTAAAACAAAAAGAGGAACTAAATAATGTAGTTATAGATCTTTAATATGAAGAGGAAGTCAAGGCGATATAAAGAAAAAAAAATTGATTTAAACTTAGAAAAATAGTGGTAAACATTAACGTAACCACAAAGGAAACCACAATCCTACACATCAAAATAAAAAATAAGAAAAACATATAGACTAAGCAAATACAAAATCAACAACAATGAAAAAGATGAGAAGAAAATACATAAAGAAAAACGACTCAGCACAGAAAATTAAGTGGAACAAAGAAACTGTCAACAACACATGAAAAAAGATACCAAAATGACAGCACTAAACTCATACCTATCAATAGTCATGCTGAATGTAAATGGGCTAAATGCATAACTAAAGAGACAGAAAATGGCAGAATGGATTAAAAAACACGATCCGTCTATATGCTGCCTACAAGAGACACACCTTAGACTTAAAGACACAAAAACTAAAACTCAAAGCATGGAAAAAATATATCAAGCAAACAACTCTCAAAAAAGAGCAGAAGTGGCATTATTAATCTCTGACAAAATAGACTTTAAAGCAAAACCCACCACAAAGGATAAGGAAGGACACTATATAATGATTAAAGGGTCAATATACCAGGAAGACATAACCATAATAAGTATTTACACACCCAACGACAGGGCTCCAAAATACATAAAACAAACTCTAACAGCACTGAAAAGAGAAATAGCTTCACAATAACAGTAGGAGACTTGAACACACCACTTTTGGTGAAGGAAAGGACATACAGAAAGAAACTCAATAAAGACACAGAAAATCTAAATGCTACAATCAATCAAATTCATCTCATGGACATATGCCAAACACTCCACCCAACAGCAGCCAAGTATACTTTCTTTTCCAATGCACATGGAACACTCTCCAGAATAGACCACATATTAGGCCATAAAGCAAGCCTGAACAGAATCCAAAGCATCGAAATATTACAAAGCATCTTTTCTGACCATAAAGCCATAAAAGTAGAAATCAGTAACAGAAAAAGCAGGAAAAAAATAAAATACATGGAAACTGAACAAACCCTTTCTCAAAAGCTACTGGGTTATAGAAGAAATTAAGGATGGAATAAAGAAATTCACAGAATCAAACGAGAAAGAAAACACATCTTATCAGAACCTTTGGGACACAGCAAAAGCAGTACTCAGAGGTCAATTTATAGCAATAAATGCACACATCCAAAAAGAAGGGCCAAAATCAAAACATTAACCCTACAACTTGAACAGTAGAAAGAGAGCAGCAAAAGAAGCCCTCAAGCACCAGAAAAAAAGAAATAATAAAAATTAGAGTAGCATTAAATGAAATAGAAAATACAAAAACAATTGAAACAGTTAACAAGACCAAAAGCTGGTTCTTTGAGAAGATCAAAAAATTGGTAAACCACTGGCCAAACTGAAAAAAGAAAAACATGAGAGGAAGCAAATAAACTGAATAAGAAATGAGGTGGTTTAGAGGGTTAAAATGTTGTGGGGTTGTTAACCAATGTCATAAAACAGGATGTGTGTTACTGTTACATGAGAAACTATCTGTTCTGTAAGCCTT
>NW_004444037.1:8329797-8342767 GCF_000243295.1 Trichechus manatus latirostris | reverse complement strand
AAAATAAAATAAAAATAAAAAAAGAAATGAGACGGGTGATATCACAACAGACGCAACTGAAATTAAAAGAATCATAACAGAATACAATGAAAAACTGTACTCCAACAAATTTGAAAACCTAGAGGAAATGGACAAATTTCTAGAAACACACTATCTACCTCAATTAATACAAACAGAGGTAGAACAACTAAATACACCTATAACAAAAGAAGAGATTGAAAAGGTAATTAAAAAACTCCCAACAAAAAAAAGCCCTGGCCATGATGGCTTCACTGGAGAATTCTACCAAACTTTCAGAGAAGAGTTAACACCACTACTACTAAAGGTATTTCAAAGCATAGAAAAGGATAGAAGACTCCCAAACTCATTCTATGAAGCCAGCATAACCCCAATATGAAAACCAGGTAAAGACACCACAAACAACGAAAATTATAGACCAATATCCCTCATGAACATAGATGCAAAAATCCTCAACAAAATTCTAGCCAATAGAATTCAACAACATAATAAAAAAATAATTCACCATGACCAAGTAGGATGCATACCAGGTATGCAGGGATGGTTCAACATTAGAAAAACGATCAATGTAATCAATCACGTAAATAAAACAAAAGACAAGAACCACCTGATCTTATCAATTGATGCAAAAAGGCATTTGACAAAGTCCAATACCCGTTCATGATAAAAACTCTCAGCAAAATAGGAATAGAAGGGAAATTCCTCCACATAACAAAGGGCATTTATACAAAGCCAACAGCCAACATCATCCTAAATGGAGAGAGTCAGAAAGCATTCCCCTTGAGAACGGGAACCAGATAAGGATGCCCTTTATCACCACTCTTATTCAACATTGTGCTCGTGGTCCTAGCCAGAGCAATTGGGCTAGAAAAAGAAATAAAGGGCATCTAAAATGGTAAGGAAGAAGTAAAAGATTCCCTATTTGCAGATGATATGATCTTATACACAGAAAACCCCAAAGAATCCACAAGAAAACTACTTCAACCAATAGACGGTTTCAGCAAAGTATCAGGATACAAGATAAACATACAAAAATCAGTTAGATTCCTCTACACCAACAAAGAGAAAGTCCAAGAGGAAATCACCAAATCAGTACCATTTACAGTAGCCCCCAAGAAGATAAAATCCTTAGGAATAAATCTAACCAGAGATGTGAAAGACCTATACAAAGAAAACTACAAGACACTACTGAAAAGAACCAAGAGATCTACGTAGGTAGAAAAACATACCTTGCTCATGGATGGGAAGACTCAACATTGTGAAAATGTCTATTCTACCCAAAGCAATCTACAGATACAATGCAATCCTGATCCAAATTCCAAGGACATTTTGTAACGAGATTGAGAAACAAATCACCAACTTTATATGAAAAAGGAAGAGGCCCCGGATAAGTAAAGCATTACTCAAGAAGAAGAACAATGGGAGGCCTCACACTACCTGATTTTAGAAGCTATTATACCTCCACGGTAGTCAAAACAGCCTGGTACTGGTAAAACAACAGATACATAGACCAATGGAACAGAATTGAGAATCCAGATGTAAATTTATCTACCTATATCTGACAAAATAGCTGATATTTGACAAAGGCCCAAAGTCCATCAAATGGGGAAAAGACAGTCTCTTTAACAAATGCTGCTGGCATAACTGGATATCCATTTGCAAAAAAAATGAAACAAGACCCATACCTCACACCATGCACAAAAACTAACTCAAAATGGATCAAAGACCTAAATATAAAATCTAAAATGATAAAGCTCATGGAAGAAAAAATAGGGACAATGCTAGAAGCCCTAATACATGGCATAAACAGAATACAAACCATAACTAACAATGTACAAACACCAGAAGAGAAACTAGATAACTGGGAGGTCCTAGAAATCAAATACTTATGCTCATCAAAAGACTTCATCAAAGAGTAAATAGACAACCTACAGACTGAGAAAAAAATTTTGGCTATGACATATCCAATCAGGGTCTAATCTCTAAAATCTACAAGATACTGCAAAACCTCAACCACAAAAAGACAAATAGGCCAAGTAAAAAATACGGGCTATTTGGCTAGTTGGCCAAATTTATAAAGATATGAACAGGCACTTCACCAAAGAAGACATTCAGATGACTAATGGATACATGATGAAAGGCTCACGATCATTAACCATTAGAGAAATGCAAATCAAAACTACAATGAGATACCATCTCACCTCAACAAGGCTTGCGTTAATCCAAAAAAACAGAAAATAATAAATGTTGGAGAGATTGTGGAGAGACTGGAACACTTATACACTGCTGGTGGGAATGTAAAACGGTACAACCACTCTGGAAATTGATTTGGCACTTCCTTAAAAAGCTAGAAATAGAAGTACCATAGTATCCAGAAATCCCACTCTTTGGAACATATCCTAGAGAAAAAAATAAGAGCCATCATAGGAATAGATATATATGCACATCCATGTTCATTGCAGCACTGTTCACAATAGCAAAAAGATGGAAACAACCTAGGTGCCCATCAGTGGACGAATGGATACACAAATTGCGGTATATTCACACAATGGAATACTATGCAGCAATAAAGAACAATGAGGAATCCGAGAAACATCTCACAGCATGGACAAATCTAGAAGACATTATGCTGAGTGAAATTAATCAGTCGCAAAAGGACAAATATTGTATGAGACCACTATTATAAGAACTCAAGAAAAGGTTTAAACACAGAAGAAAACATTGTTACAAGGGGGAGCAGGGAGGGAGAGGGGAATTCACTAACTAGATGGTAAACCCGTTGCCATCAAGTCGATTCTGACTCATAGACAAGAATTATCTTAGGTGAAGGGAAGGACAACACACAATACAGGGGACATCAGCACCACTGCACTAAAACAAAATCTAAGAAGTTTCCTGAACACGACCAAACACTTCAAGGGACAGAGTAGCAGGGGCAGGGGTCTGGGGACCATGGTTTCAGGGGACATCTAGGTCAATTGGCATAACAAAGTTTATTAAGAAAGTGTTCTGCATCCCACTTTGGTGAGTGGCATCTGGACTCTTAAAAGATAGAGAGTAGCCATCTCATATGCAGCAATTGGTCCCAACCCAGCTAGAGCAAAGGAGAACGAAGAACACCAAAGACACAAGGAAAGTATTAGCCCAAGAGACAAAAGGGGCCACATAAACCAGAGATTCCATCAGCCTGAGAGCAGAAGAACTAGATGGTGCCCGGCTACCACCAATGACCACCCTTACAGGGAACACAACAGAGAGTCCCTGACGAACAGGAGAAAAGTGGGGTGCAGAACTCAAATTCTAGTAAAAAGACCAGACTTAATACTCTGACTGAGACTCGAGGAACCCAAGAAGACGAGGCCCTCAGACTCTCTGTCTACCCAGAACTAAAACCATTCCCGAAGCCAACTCTTCAGACAAGAATAGACTATAAGACATAAAATGATACTCATGAAGAGTTTGCTTCTTAGTTCAAGTAGATACATGAGACTAAATGGGCAACTCCCGTTCGGAGGTGAGATAAGAATGCAGAAAGGGATAAAAGCTGGTTGAATGGACACGGGAAATCTGAGGTTGAAATAAGGAATGTGTGGTTATATTATAGGGATAGCAACTAAGGTCACATAACAATACATGTATAAATTTTTGTATGAGAAACTAACTTGAGCTGTAAACTTTCATCTAAAGCATGAAAAAAAAAAAAAAAAAGCCCTGAGATATAACAAGAGACAAGAAGGTGGAGTGTACAACGAGCACTGGTGCTCAAGTGGAAAGTTGAATAGCTTAGCTGGGCCAGGTCATGTTGGGCCCCTTGAGTCATGGTAAAAGTAGGCCGTAGAAGGTATAAAACAGGGACAGATTTGGCTGAGCTCTAAAACTACCCATTTGCTACTCTCAGGAGAACGGGTAGGGAGAGGAGGAGCAAGAGTGGAAGCAAAGAGACAGTGAGGTGGTTATTGCAATAGTCCTGGCTAGACTATGGTGGCATGGAGAAGAAACAGCAAGAAAGACTGGGGCAGGGAAGTGGTAAATCTTCCAGGTAGAGGGAGTAATTTGTGCACAGTGAGTGAACACATATGGACTTTCTGAACTTTTAGGAAACTACAAGCAGTTTTTTTTTTTTTTGGCTTGGAGATGAAGACAGGTGGGAATAGGTAAACACATAAATGATGTATACCAGACTAACCCTCAACGAGGTGGAATGACACAGTGGCTGCAACAATGGGCTCAAACATAGCAATGGTTGTGAGGATTGCGCAGGACGGGGCAGTGTCTTGTTCTGTTGTATGTAGGGTCACTATGAGTCGGAACCGACTCTACGGCATCTATCAATCAGACTAAGGCAAGTTAGACTTTTTCATGAGGACAATGGGAAGTCATTGAAGAATTTTTAGCAGGAGAGTTCCATAAACAGAATCGAACTTTAGAAAGATGTCTTGGAAGATGTCTTGAAAGTAAGTGGAGGGGGCACTGAAGGTAGGCAAGACTGGCAATGCCAGGACCAGTTAGTAAGCTATTGAGTTTAAGGGAGACATAGCTCTGCTACTTACAGGCTATGTAATCTTGGGCAAATTACTTAACCTTTCTGATGTTCAGTTTGCTCAACTGTACAAATGGGAATGCTCAGTTTACAGATTTTTCATGAGGATTACATTAAATGGTGGAGGAGAAAGTCTGGTTCATGGCCAACATCCAGTGTTATGGATTGAATTGTGTCCCCATCCCCAAAATAAGTGTTAGAATTCTAACCCCTATACCTGTGGATTTAATCCCATTTGGGAACAGCATTTTCTTTGTTACGTTAATGAGGTCCTATCACTGTGGGGTATATCTTAAACCAGATTAAGCATAGAGAAGCAAACAAACTGGGGAAGATACAAGCCACATGGAAATCGCCAAGGAAAAAAGGAATGCCGGGTCTACAGAAACTGAAAGTGTTTGTCCCCCAGAAAAGATAGAGAGAGAGACTTCTCCTAGAACCAGTGCCTTCAATTCAGACTTCCAGCTGCCGAAATTTTGAGAAAATGAATTCCTGTTCTTTAAAATCCCCCACTTGTGGTATTTCTGTTACAGCAGTTACAGCAGCACTAGATAAGACACTCAGTATTAATCTCCTTTCCTTTACAATCTCCATCTTGAGTACATAGTTCTAAAGTGCATTCCCCAAGTATTTGGTGTTGCAAAACAACCAGCCATTGATCCACTGTACGATTACATCTCTACCCCACACAATCTGGAAAAAGCATACAAAGGAAAATAAATCAATACTAGGAAAAAATTAATGACATTTCCCACTTCCTTGTAAACTGAAAGTAAAAAGTTGGTGAAATTAGATGATTATTAAGTTTTTATTTAGCCATAAAATCAACATTAAAATCAGATAAGGAAAATAAATGTCAATTGATATATCTGTTAGATCGAACTATATAAGCCCCTTAAACTATTAGAGAAAATCTAGTGCTAGGATTGCAAAGAGAATTTTACCCAGTTAAGAATATGCATTGCATGAGTGGCCGGGATAATTTTGCAATACAGGTTATCAATCTCTTATCCAAATCCTTGGGCCAGATGTGTTTCAAAATTCAGAATTTTTCAGATTTTAGAAAAGTTATACGGTAAATGAGCTGTGACATAATACCCCTGGGTGGGGGCTGGGCCAACATTCAGAAGCCAAACACAGTACTATTTCTGTAGCGGCATATAAAAATATTCATGTTAAGTGGAATAAATAAAAACCCATAAAGAGCTTCAGATTAGTTTAGGTGAAGTTTTGCCACAAACGAGTTTGTGTCAGCTTGGGAAGAGATCTCCTTGTTCAGACTTCTGGAATTTTTGAATTGGTTTTAAACGATTAGGGGCCTATGCTGTGTAATGCTTTTTCCCTGTGTTTTCTGCACCCTTCAGCCTTTCTCTTTCTTTCAAAGGATGCACAAGTCCTACAGAGGAACTGGGTTGTGATAGGTTCAGACTCAGCCTCTTACGCCTCCCAGAGGCACCGATCCATCTGACCTCCAGGCCCTGCTGCTGAACTCAGCCCAAGTACCAGAGTCCTTTCTTACTCATGGTGCCCTGGAGTCGTTCCCTGAAATCAAAGCTTGGCTGAAACCCTGTCCTCACCCCTATCTACCGCTCATGTCTGAACTTCAGTTATGCATAGCTCAAGTGCCCTTTCTTGGGGCTTCTAATCTCCAGGTAAGTGTTCTGTGACAGCTAAGTGATTTTTTGTCTGCACAGAAAACCCCTGGGATTGGGGTAGAGAGTAGCCTACCTCATCAGCCTGCATTTTCTAATCCCAACTCCAGCCTTTCCAAGACATTTTTAAATATAAATTTTGGGGCCGTAAAATTTATTCATGCTGCTCTCAGATGTGAAGAAAAAAAAATTAGCTTCTTCATTAACTGATGAGTTGATCTGAGTTTCCTCACAAGCCCCCTACCTTGTTGAGTAGAAATGGGAGTTGAATAAATATAGTTGAATTTGATCACCTCTTCCTATACTCTGGACAGTCTGTTTAGGTAACATGGTCTCTGGCAGATCTAGGTATCCAAGTGTTCAGACCTTCACTCCATTTCCTTCTTGTCTTTAGGATGGCAATCAGGGGCATGGGTATTGCTTACTGTGGGTGATAGCAGTGGAAAGATGGGTGCTCAAAGCTATGACATTTCCTCTAGCTCCTCTGTTTTTTGTGACGTCTCTTGTCAGCCTTGTTGCTGACTGTCCTGCTGGCCTTTGCAGCTGACATTGGCAGCTGATATAATCTGTGGTCCGTTCTCTCTCAGCTTGGTCAGAAACAATGATGTTCCTTGGCTGAGCTGGCCTCATCTCACTTCTCACTGGCTCTGTAGACCTCTCTGGGTTTAGGTGATCCACCCTAGTCTCTGCTGTGAAAGTTACCTCTCCCCTCCTCATGGTGCCTGATGGGAAGCCCATGGTTCTCAAATCCTGCCTTCAAAGACCCCCTTCAAGTGCACATAGGAACTTCAGGGATCTATCTATGATGGAGGATAAAAGGTGACTGCTAATGGGCAAATAAAATCTGTTCTCCTTCTGTTCCATAATAATAGAACTGTAATTGAGCAAATGGCTGCCTAGTTACATTACATTTCCCCGAATTCCTTGTAGTTACTTTTGGTCACATGACCAAGTTCCTGCCAATGGAATGTGACCAGTGGTCATGTGTGCCTCAGGGCATTGAGTGAACCTCCTCCATGCTCTCTTTTCTCTTCCTACCAAATGGAAGCCAGATGGATCAGTCACCCAATGGCAGTCATATATAGTTGATGACAATGCCCTGTGACAAGGCTTTATGGTACAGCAACTACTTGGAAAAGAATCTGAGCCCCTGAATGACAGCCAACCACCAGCCTGGAAACTCACCTCAGATTACTCTAGCAGAGAGCCTCATTATTCTTCAAACTACAGTATAGTTGGGCCTCTAGGTTACAGCAGTAGCTACAAGGAACTGATTGCACTTAGAGAAAGCCACACCCAGCCTTATGCTAAGCAACCAAGGTGCATCACTTGGGCAAAAGCCCTTTGCCCTTGGGGTTCTTCTCTTCCTATCTATACATTTCTCTTATCTCTGAGCAGGGAGAGCGAACCCTAAGTATCCTTACCCAGTCTCTTTCTCCCTTCCTCTCTTCATAATCTACATGTATATGAAGGTAAATTTTAGACTTTTTCTTCCCCTCCCCTTATCTCCTTTCTCTTCTTCAGTAGCAAGCCCGATGGTCCAGTTATCATAGATGAAAGGAACAGCTGCTCTACTCATATGGAAGTGACTCTATAATCTGAGTTTTTCAGGCTTGGATCTTGATAGTTAAAAGATTTTAGAATATCCTCCCTCTCTTGACAAAACTTGGCTTTCAAGCTTACTGGTGTCTTAGTTATCTAGTGATGCTATAACAGAAATACCACAAGTGGATGGCTTTAACAAACAGAAATTTATTCTCTCACAGTCTACGAGGCTAGAAGTTCAAATTCAGGGCTCCAACTCCAGGGGAAGGTTTCTCTCTCTGTTGACTCCGGTGGAAGGTCCTAGTCATCAATCTTCCTCTGGTCTAGGAGCTTCTTGGTGCAGGGACCCTGGGTCCAAAGGACACGCTGTACTCCTGGCTCTTCTTGCTTGGTGGTGATGAGGTCCCTCCCTCTCTCTGCTGGCTTCTCTCTTTTATATCTCAAAACAGACTGGCTTAAAATACAACCTAATCCTGTAGATTGTGTCTAGCCTCATTAACATAACTGCCTATAATCCTGCCTCATTAACATCATAGAGGTTAGGATTTACAACATATACAATAATTACATCAGATTACAAAATGGAGAACAACCACACAATACTGGGAATCATGGCTTAGCCAAGTTGACACACATTTTTGGGGGACACAATTCAATCCATAACATTGCCTGTGTAAATTCTTATTTTGGTTAATGAATATGAAAATGCAAAAGAGAAATGTTTATTAATAGTTTTTTTGAAATATTAGCCCTCATTACACAGACAAAAAAAGGAAAAAAAATTACATCAAAATGTTCTACCGTAGTTAAGTCTGTATGATAAAATTATAAGTGATTTTTTTATCTCCTCCTTTTGGGTTTCTTTATTTTTTGACTTTTCTTTGATGAACACGTAATACTTGATTTTTTTTTTTTAAGCAATAAAAGTTATTTAAAAAAAAAAAATGTGCCTGGAGCACTATCAGTTGGGAATTACTGATCTGTAGTAGGTAAGAACTCAAGGCAAATTGCAGTCTCTGTGGGAGCTAATTTAAACTTGTCAGAGCAGTTAAATTAATTAGGTCTTAACTGACATTTAACAGCAAGGGTGGCAGGCCTGCAAGGACTTAGAAAATTAGGGATAATAGCATGCAGATTGTACTTCTGCAAAGCATGCTCGATTACGAGGAAACAGGGCATCAAGTAGTGTTCGTTAAAATGCCTTTGCACTTTAGTTTATTCTTTTTCCTGGAGAGAGATGCATGGGTGAAATGTGTAAGATGAAACACAAACCCATTTTTGTTGGCATGCTTCCTTCGTGTATTTTGACAAGGGAATTTTTTCAGGCTATGCTGGACTGTTTTATGTATGGATCATTGTAAATAAATCCCCTGCCGCCCCCCAAAAACGAAGCAGGACACACATCTCTCTTCTTTGGTAAGTGAATTTCCTTGACAAAATAAAATACAAGACTTAGATTTGTAAGGTCTAGGAAGAAAGATGAGCTTCAGAGTTTCTAAGAAGATGTGATACAAACTCCCTAACTGGAAGGGAAGAGAGGGGCTTAGCTGCATCACAGTGGCCCAGCTTGGCCTGGCCTACAACAAACTTGGATGTTATGAATTGAATTGTGTCCCCCACAAAATATGTGTTGAATTCCTGGCCCTTGTACCTGTAGATGTGACCCTATTTGGAAACAGGGCTTTTCTTTTGTTATGTTAATGAGGTTATACCAGTGCAGGGTGGATTCTAAATCTAATCACTTCTGAGTTATAAAAGACCAGAATAGACACTGAAACTCCCATACAAGGGAAGACAGACACCATGTGAGGATTGTCTACAAGTCAAGCAACACCAAGGAACCAAGGAATGCCTGGGGCTACTAACAGGGACGGAACTGACATAGCCGATACCCTGGTTTAGACTTTTAGCTTCCAGAACTGTGAGAAAATAAATTTTTGGTTTTCAAAGCCGCTCATTTGTGGTATTTATGTTATGGCAAACAAACAAACAAAAAAACCAAACCCATTGCTATGCAGTCAATTCCAACTCATAGTGACCCTATGGGACAGAGCAGAACTTCTCCATAGGGTTTCCAAGGCTGTAAATCTTTATGGAAGCCACATCTTTCTCCTGCAGAGCAGCTAGTGGGTTTGAACTGTCAGCGTTTCAGTTAGCAGCCAAGCACATAACCCCTGCACCACCAGGGCTTCTTCTGTGTCACAGCAGCACTAGGTAGCTAAGACACTGGGTGAGGGCAGGACCTGAGACCAGACAAAGGAAAGGAACCAAGAGCAGGTTTTGAAGACGCATTTGAAGGAAAGTGAAACATAAACCTCAGCCAGGAAAAGAAAAGGGTTAGCAGGAAATTCTAAACTCTGTATTTTTGCTTCAGGTAGGTCTGGAGGGAGCATTTTGCCTCTTGCATATATGCAGCTAACAGAAATAGCGTCTACCTCCAGCATGCAAAGGACCCTGCTAAGCAGTTTTCATTTTTCATTGTGGAAACCCGCACAGCCATGTCAGACACCAAGTCAAAACATAGCAGAGGGGGCTTGCCAAACACTTCTAGGGCAAAGGTTTCCTTCTTGCAGCTCTGCCAATCCCAGTCTGTTACCTGTCTCCTGCCTTGCAGGCTGGGTCTTAATCACTTCCAGCTGTGTTGGCTCCGGCAGCGCCCTTTAGCCCCTCCCTGTCTGGCCTCCCTGCCCTCTGCTTCTCACGCAGGAAAAATTAAGTATCGCAGTTAAATTCCCCCCTTAGGACTTGGGGATCTCTAGCCCGAGCCTCACCACACTATTCATCTCCAGCAAACAGATGATGGGGCTGGCTTACTTCACAGTGGGGTATCTCTTTCCTGCCCTATGGCTCTTTTCTCTGCTCTCCCACCCTTCTCTGCCCCTAATCAGTTACAACCATTCATACAAAGAAACATAGGTGAAGTGGGTCTCAGCCAGAGAGCAGCCTCTTCCCCTCAAAAATCTACCCCGGTACACTAATCTCCCAAATTCTTTATTAGGGATCAGTTCCTTGTTGTTGTTAGTTGTTCTTGAGTAGGCTCTGGCTCAGGGTGAACTTATATATAATAGAACTGTGAAATAAAATTAAAAACAGACATCTTACTTTGATTTCAAGGGGTTTCTCTTACCCACGAGCACAAAATTAACAGTGAAAGCCTGACCCAAAAAACTGTAGAACTATTAACTTCTCTTTTTCATCAGTAACTCTAAACTACTTTGCAGCATTGTTAATTTATTTTTTCTGGCTTTAAGGAGTGTTAATAAGAAGGAACTGAGGCCCAGTTTAACGCAGTGATTAAATCTTTGCAAACCTCTTTGTGACAAAGACATTTGTTAACCATAAGCTAGCTCAGAATTTATTGAATGCAAAGAATGTAACTTTAGGTAAGTTCCCTTGCTTCCTAAGAGATACGGTACCTTTTATCATTTTAAGACCTCCAGACTACGTCTGGAGCGCTGGTGATGCAGTGGTTAAAACAATCAGCCGAAAGCTGCTAGCTGCTAACCAAAAGGACGGCAGTTAGAATTAACCACTGGCTCTTTGGAAACCCTATGGGGCAGTTTTACCCCGTCCTATAGGGTGGCTATGAATTGGAATCTACTCAAAGGCCATGGGTTTATGGGGTTATTGGACTACATCTAAAGATTTGTGCAAAAGAATCCCTCCTTCCCTCAGGCCAGAAACCACTTACCAAGCTGATGTCAGCTGATCTCAGTAAGGTGGGGCAGGACACAATCAATCACATTAAGATAAGCCAGGGATTGATTTTCTATTCTTTTTCTCTTTAAAAGCTTCATTATAAGTAACCTACATTGAGCCATTTTTTTTTAGAGTCAGAATGGTCTCCCTATATGCATATAGAATAACTGCTCAAATAAGCCCTATGTTTTAATTTCTTTGCGCTTTGATTATTTTTTTTTAACAGAACAAAATGTTCCTGTGCCAACTTCATTATCGCTAGTGTGTTTGAGTCTGGTGTTGTAGCCATTGTGTCAATACATCTCATCGAGGATTTCCCTTGTTTGCGCTGACTCTCTGCTAACCATGATGTCCTTTTCTAGCAATTGATCTTTACATCCTGATGACTCGTCCTTGGAGCTAAACTTACCTTCTCCAGGTGGTCATCTTTTGAAATACACATCTTTCTACCAAGGTGACTGGTCTTTATCAAATCAGTTCCACACAACATCTTGGTGATTTGGGGGATTGAAATTCTGTGGCTAGAATTAGAATAGAATGTGCCTGGCATTGTGCCGCCGTTACCCTATCCTAGTACCCATGCAGACATCACTAACAATGATGTAGTGCCTTTCTCCCAATAAGCTAAGCCTTCATTATTCTCAACACAGCACACCAGGCAGCCACTAGAGTCTGAAGAGAATTGAAACATTTGGTGAAATCTCTTTGCTTTCTTTGGGTTAAACCCTAGGATGCATATCGGGCGATAGTAAGAATTAATCTGGGTCAGTGGGCAGGGTTTCCCTACAACCAAAACCAAAAACCCATTGCCGTTGAGTCAATTTCAGCTCATAGTGACTCTACAGGACAGAGTAAAACTGCCCCATAGCATTTCCAAGGCTGTACATCTTTATGGAAGCAGACTGCCACATCTTTCTTGGGAGAAGCAGCTGGTGGGGTCAAACCATCGACCTTTTAGTTGGCAGCCAAGCACTTTAACCACTGTGCCACCAGGGCTCTCTTTGTCCACAACCAAACCAAACCCAACCAAACTCAGCCCAACCCATTGCTGTCGAGTGATTCTGACTCATAGCAACCCTATAGGACAGGGTAGAACCACGCTATAGGGTTTCCAAGGAACACTGGTGGATTCAAACTGCCAACCTTTTGGTTAGCAGCCGAGCTCTTAACCACTGAACCACCAGGGCTCCTTGCCTACAACAGTGGTCCTCAAACTTAAACTCACATCAGAATCAGCTGGAGAACTTGATAAAATAAAATTGTTGGGTCCCACCTCCAGAGTTTTTCATTCAGTAGGTCTGGGCTAGAGATGAGAATTTTTTTTTTTTTAATTGTTGTAATTAAATGAAGTTTACATTTCAAGTTAGTCTCCCACACATAATTTTTCTTTTTTTTACGTACATTGTTATGAGACACCAACCGCTCACCCCATTCTGCGACAGCACACTCCTCCCCTCCACCCCTGATTCCCCATGAACATTCAACCAGCTCCTAACTCTCTCTGCCTTCCCATCTC
>NW_004444037.1:8310785-8328962 GCF_000243295.1 Trichechus manatus latirostris | reverse complement strand
CTGACTAAATTCACTCAGCATAATAAGTTCTAGCTTCCACCAAATTATACGATGTTTCACAGCTTCATCATTGTTCTTTATCATTGTGTAATATTCCATTTAGAGATGAGAATCTGAATTTCTACCACATTCCCAGGTGATACTGTTGAGCTAGTCTGGGGACCACGCTTTCAGAACTACTGGTCTACTTATACCAAGGAACTTGAACCTTGTTCATTAGGCAATGTAAGATCCTTGAAGGGTTTTAATCCTAGGTGGGAGGAGAAATGGGATCAGGTTTACACTTTAGAAAGCCCAGGCTGCCACAATATGGAGGATGGATTTGAAGAGATTGCAGCTGTAAGCAGGAAGGCTGAGACTTTGGCATGGTCCAGATCATTTTCACTATGAGGTGTTTCATACAATGTTATAGGATGAGATCCTGGCAGCTACTGGTAAATTGCACTGAGCAGCTTCCAGAAGCCTGAAGAAGGTATGATACTGACTAAGAGAGCAGAAAGGACTAAAAGGAGATAGATAGGAAGGCCCCAAACCCAAATGTTGACCATTTCCCAATTTTTCCAAGGGCCAGTCCATGTCTGAGAACAAGAGAAAATTACTTTGTAGAGGGGTCTATTAAAATGTCACTTACCAGGCCGACCGGCTAAATTAGTATGGTTCTTTCTCTCCCTCCCTTGTTCCCTCCACCTCTCTCTCTCTTTCCTGAAGGGAATTGTTATCAGGGGGGGGGAAAAAAAAAAAAAAAAAGAAATGCTGCTTGGAGAACAGGTGATGATAATTAGTCGGAGACCTGTGCTTTCCCTGCCTCGTCTTTCAAAGTGTCAAAAACACAGACTTAAGATATTATGGAGTTTAGGAAGCTTTCCTGATATCTCCAGTTCAGTAACATTTGGCTAAGCCTGGTCATTCTGACTTTGTTTCTGATGTATAATTTTGAAAAGACATTAAAAATATCTATACTAATATTACTTTCCTAAGGAGGACAGGTCTAGGATTAGCATCCACATGTCTTAGTTTTCTAGCGCTACTGTAACACAAATACCATGAGTTGGAAGGCTTTAAAGAACAGAAATTTATTTTCTCACAGTTTGTTGTTAGGTACCGTCGTGTCAGTTCCGACTTATAATGACCCTAGCTATGTACAGCAGAACGAAACACTGCCCGGTCCTGAACCATCTTCACAATCATTGCTATGTTTGAGCCCTTTGTTGTAGCCACTATGTCAATCCATCTCGTTGAGGGTCTTCCTCTTTTTCATTGATCCTCTAATTTACCAAGCGTGATGTCTTTCTCCAGGGCCTGGTCCCTTCTGATAACATGTCCAAAACTGAAGTGAGACAAAGTCTCACCATCTGCGCTTCAAAGGAGCATTCTGGCTGCAGTTCTTCCAAGACAGATTTGTTCATTCTTCTGGCTGTTCAGAATATGGTATATTCAATATTCTTCAAAAGCACCATAATTCAAATGCATCGATTCTTCTTTGGTCTTCCTTATTCATTGTCCAGCTTTTGCATGCATATGAGGCAATTGAAAACACCATGGCACGGGTCAGGCACATCTTAGTCCTCAAGGTGACATCTTTGCTTTTTAACACTTTAAAAAGGTCTTTTGCAGCAGGTTTGCCCAGTGAAGTACGTCATTTGACTGTTTGTTTGTTTTTTTAAATTGAACTTTAGATGAAGGTTTACAGAACAAACTAGCTTCTCATTAAACAATTAGTACACATATTGTTTTACAGCATTGGTTAAGAACCCCATGACATGTCAGTACTCTTCCTTCTCGACCGCGGGTTCCCTATTACCAGCTTTCCTGTTTCCTCCTGCTTTCCAGTCCTTGCCCCTGGGCTGGTGTGCCCCTTTATTCTTGTTTTGTCTTGTGGGTCTGTCTAATCTTCAGCTAAAAGGTGAACCTCCAGAGTGACCTCATTACTGGGCTAAAAGGGTGCCCGGGGGCCATACTCTCTGGGTTTCTCCAGCATCTTTCAGGCCAGTATGTCTGGTCTTTTTTGTGAGATAGAATTTTGCTCTACATTTTTCTCCAGCTCTGTCTGGGACCCTCTATTGTGATCCCTGTCAGAGCTGTCAGTGGTGGTAGCCGGCACCATCTAGTTGTACTGGACACAGTCTGGTGGAGGCTACAGTAGTTATGGTCTATTAGTCCTTTGGACCAATCTTTCCCTTGAGTCTTTAGTTTCTTCATTTTCCCTTGCTCCCAAAGGGGTGAGACCAGTGGCGTATCTTAGATGGCCGCTTGCAGGCTTTTAAGTCCCCAGATGCTGCTCACCTAAGTAGAATGTAGAACATTTTCTTTATAAACTATGTTATGCCAATTGAGCTAGATGTTCCCCGAGACCATGGTCCCCACAGCCCCCAGCCCAGCAATTCAGTCCCTAAGGGAGTTTGGATTTGTCCATGGAGCTTCCATGACCTGACCCTGAACAAGTTGTGCTGGCTTACCCAGTACTGTGCTGTCTTACCCTTCACCATAATTACCACCTATCTATTAGGTACCATTTAGTGGTTTTCCATCCCCACCCCTCCCCTCCCTCATAACCATCAAAAATTGTTTCTTTTTGTGTGTAAACATTTTCATGAGTTCTTATAGTAGTGGTCTCATACAATATTTATCCTTTTGTGATTTACTTACGTCACTCAGCATAATGCCCTCCAGATTCATCCATATTGTGAGATGCTTCTCAGATTCATCACTGTTCTTTATCGTTGCTTAATACTCTACTGTGTGTATGTACCATAGTTTGTTTATCCATTCATCTGTTGATGGGCATCTAGGTTGTTTCCATCTTTTTGCTATTGTGAACAATGCTGCAATGAACATGGGTGTGCATATATCTATTTGTGTGACGGCTCTTATTTCTCTAGGATATGTTCCTAGGAGTGGGATTGCTGGATCATATGGTATTTCTATTTCTAGCTTTCTAAGGAAGCACCATATTGGTTTCCAAAATGGTTGTACCATTTTGCATTCCTAGCAGCAGTGCATAAGAGTTCCAATCTCCCTGCAGCCTCTCCAACATTCGTTATTTTCTGTTTTTTTGATTCGTGCCGGTAATGCTGGGGTGAGATGGTATCTCATCGTGGTTTTGATTTGCATTTCCCTAACGGCTAGTGATTGTGAGCATTTCCTCATATGTCTGTTGACCGCTTGAATGTCTTCTTTTGGTGAAGCATCTGTTAATTTCCTTTGCCCATTTTTTAATTGGATTATTTGTCTTTTTGTGGTAGAGGTGTTGGGTTTTCCTGTAGATTTTAGAGATTAGATCTTTGTCGGATTTGTCATAGCCAAAATTTTTTTCCCAGTCTGTAGGTTCTCTTTTTACTCTTTTGGTGAAGTCTATTGATGAGCATAAGTGTTTAATTTTTAGAAGATCCCAGTTGTCTAGCTTATCTTTTGGAGTTTGTAAGTTGTTAGTTATAGTTTGTATCCTGTTAATGTTGCGTATTAGAGTCTCTATTGTTAATCTTATTTTTTTTCTATGATCTTTACAGTTTTTGGTTTTAGACTTAGGTCTTTGATCCATTTTGAATTAGTCTTTGTGTATGGTGTGAGGTATGGGTCCTGTTTAATTTTTTGCAGATAGACATCCAATTTTGCCAGCACCATTTGTTAAAAAGACTGTCTTTTCCCCATTTGATGGACTTTGAATCCTTGTTGAAGATCAGGTGACTGTAGGTGGATAGATTTACTTCTGGGTCCTTGATTCTATTCCATTGGTATTTGTATCTGTCGTTGTACCAGTACAAGGCTTTTTTGACTACAGTAGCTGTATAGTAGGTTCTGAAGTCAGGTAGTGTGAGTCCTCTTGCTTTATTCTTCCTCTTCAATAATGTTTTACTTATCTGGGGGCTCTTTCCTTATTTTTTCCATCTCTTTAAAGAATGTTTTTGGTATTTGGATCAGGATTGCATTGTATTTGTAGATTGCTTTGGGTAGAATTGTCATTTTCACAATGTTGGGTCTACCTATCCATGAGCATGGTATGTTTTTCCATTTATGTAGATCCCTTTTGGTTTCTTGCAGTAGTGTTTTGTAGTTTTTTTTGCACAGGTCTTTTATATCCCTGGTTAGAGTTATTCCTAAGTATTTTTATTATTTTAGGGGATATTATCAATGGTACTGTTTTCCTGATTTCCTTTTTGTTGTTCTCTTTGTTAGTGTTTAGGAATCCAACTGATTTTTGGGTGTTTATCTGGTATCCTGCTACTCTGCTGAATCTTTCTATTAGTTCCAGTAGTTTTCTCATGGAATCTTTTGGGTTTTCCATATATAGTATCATATCATCTGCAAATAGGGACAGTTTTACTTTTTCATTACCAACTTGGATACCCTTTATTTCTTTTTCTTCCCTTATTGCTCCAGCTAGGACTTGCAGCACAGTGTTAAATAGGAGTGGTGATAAAGGACATCCTTGTCTCATTCCTGTTCTCAAGGGGAATGTTTTCAGCTTCTCTCCATTTAGAATGATGTTGGCTGTTGGTTTTGCATAGATGCTCTTTATTATGTTGAGTAATTTCCTTTACATGCCAATTTTTGAGAGTTCTTATCAGGAATGGGTGTTGGTCTTTGTCAAATGCCTTTTCTCAGTGGATTGAGATGATCATATGATTCTTTTCCTTTATTTTATTTATGTGGTGGTTTATGTTGATTGATTTTCTAATGTTGAACCATCCTTGCATACCTGGTATGAATCCTACTTGGTCTTGGTGTATTTTTTTTTTTATATAATGATGCTGAATTCTACGGGCTAGAATTTCGTTGAGAATTTTTTCATCTATATTCATAAGAGATATTGGTCTGTAATTTTGTTGTTGTTGTTGTTGCGTCTTTGCCTGGTTTTGGTATCAGGGTTATGCTGGCTTCATAGAATGAATTTGGAAGTATCCCTTCCTTTTCTGTATTCTGAAATAATTTGAGTAGTACTAGTGTAAGCTCTTCTCTGAATGTTTGGTAGAATTCTCCAGTGAAGCCATCTGGGCCAAGGCTTTTTTTGGTTGGGAGTTTTTTTTTTAAATTACCTTTCCAATCTCTTCTCTTGTTTTTGGTCTGTTCAGGTTTTCAACAACAATTTGTGATAGTTTGGGTAGGTAGAGTGTTTCTAGAAATTTGTCCATTTCTTCTAGATTTTCAAATTTGTTGGAGTATAGTTTTTCATAATACTCTGTTATGATCCTTTTTATTTCAGTTGGATCTGTTGTAATGTCACCCATCTCATTTCTTATTTGGGTTATTTGTGTCCTCTCTTGTTTTTCTTCTGTCAGTTTGGCTAGTGGTTTATCAATTTTGTTGATCCTTTCAAAGAATCAACTTTTGGTTTTGTTGATTATATTTTTTTTCTATCCTCTATTTCATTTATTTATGCTCTGATCTTTATTATTTCCTTTCTTCTGGTGGCTGTAGGCTTCTTTTGCTGTTCTCTTTCTATTTGTTTGAATTGTGTAGCTAATGTTTTGATTTTGGTCCTTTCTTCTTTTTTGATGTGTGCATCTATTGCTATAAATTGACCTCTGATCACTGCCTTTGCTGTGTCCTAAAGGTTTTTGATATGATGTGTTTTCATTCTCATTTGATTCTAGGAACTTTTTGATTTCTTCTATTACCCATCAGTTCTTAAGCAGGACGTTATTTAGTTTTCATGTAATGAATTTTTTTTCTTGCTCTTCCTGTTGTTTATTTCTACTTTGATGGCATTGGGATCAGAGAAGACACTTTGTATTATCTCATTGTTTTGGATTTTGTTGAGGGTTGCTTTGTGGCCTAAGATGTGGTCTATTCTGGAAAATGTTCCATGTGCGTTGGAAAAGAATGTGTACTTTTCAGCAATTGGGCGGAGTGTTCTATATATATCTATGAGTTCAAGTTGGCTGACTGTGACCTTTAGATATTCTGTACATTTGTTGAGTTTCTTTCTAGATGTTCTGTCCTTTACCGAGGGTGGCGTATTGAAGCCTCCTACTATTATAGTGGAATTGTTGATTTCTCTTTTCAGTGCCGTTAAAGTTTGCTTTATGTATTTTGGAGCCCTGTCATTGGGTGCACAGATGTTTATTATAGTTATGTCTTCATGCTGGATCATCCCTTTAATCATGATGTATTGCCCTTCTTTGTCTTTGATGGTGGATTTTGTTTTAAAGTTTATTTTATCTGAGATTAGTATGGCCACTCCTGCTCTTTTTTGGTGGCTGTTTGCTTGATATATTTTTTTCTATCCTTTAATTTTTAATAAATTTATGTCTTTGTTTCTAAAGTGTGTTTCTTGTAGACAGCATATTGATGGATCCTGTATTTTTTATCCATCTGTCACTCTTCATCTCTTTATGGGTGCATTTAGGCCATTTACGTTCAGTGTAATTATTGATAGGTGTGAGTTTATTGCTGTCATTTTGTAGTGCTTTTTTAGTGGTGCTGACAATTTCTTCGTTCCTTTTACTCTCCTGTGCTGAATTCCTTTTGTTTGTTGTGGATATTTTTTTCATTGCTTTTATTTTTACTGAGACTTTATGTTTTTTGTCTTTATTTTGATGAGTAGGTTTGTTAACTTTCTTTGTGGTTACCTTGAAATTTTCCTTTATCTCTCTAAGTTTTAACCAGTCTATTATTACTTGGTATCTCCTTGCCTTCCTCTCCATTAGAAAGTTTTATGCTTACACTGTTTATTCCCTCATTTATTGTTCTTATGTTGTTGTCATTTGCAGATTAACCTCTTTGCTTCCCTGTTGTAAATCTTTTGCTTTTGAAAAGTCCTTGAGAGTTCATTTCTTAGGTTGGTATCTGGCTGGTGCGATTTTGTGTCCTAGAGTCAGGCTGTCATCTGATATTTGTTCTCAAACTGAAGGATTCCTTTTAATAATTCTTGTAAGTTTGGTTTAGCTTTTACATATTCCTTTAATTTCTATTTATCTGGAAATGTCCTAATTTCACCTTCATATTTGAATGAGAGCTTTGTGGGATATATTATACTTGGTTGGCAATTTTTTTCTTTCAATGTTTTGTATATGTCATCCCATTGCCTTCTTGCCTGCATAGTTTCTGTGAGTAATCAGATCTTAGTCTTATTGTTTCCCCTCTGTATGTGACTTTTCGTTTTTCTTGAGCTGCTCTCAGAATTGTTTCTTTGTCTTTGGTTTTAACAAGTGTGGTTATGATATACCTTGGTGATTTTCTTTTGGAGTCTATCCTATATGGGGTTCATTGAGCTTCTTGGTTGGTCAGCTTTTCATCATTCATGATATTGGGGAAGATTTCTGTCAGCAATTATTAAATGATTCTCTCTGTGTTTTCCATTTTCTCCCCATTCTGGAACTCTGATCACTCGAAAATTTTTGCTTTTTATTATATCCCACGTAATTCTCCGTGTTTCTTCATTTTCTTCATTCTTTTTTCTGATTTTTCTTCAAACAAAGTTGTATCCAAGTGTTTGTCTTCAATTTTATCAATTCTGTCTTCAATTGTTTCAAACCTGTTTCTCAGGCCTTCTATAACTGTCCATTTCTGAAATCTTGTTGTTTATCTTTTTGATTTCTAATTGTTGTTTTTGTATGATTTCTAGTTATGAATTTATTTTAGCATTTTGTTCCTGTATTATTTTCCTGAATTCTTCCATTTTTTTTTTGGTCTGTATTTTCCATGGATTTGTCTGCCTTTTCCATGAATTTGTCTATTTTTTTCTCATTTTTGTCTGCTTTTTGCTTAAACTCTTGGATAGCTCTGAGTATTAGAGATTTGAATTCCCTATCAGGTAGTTCTAGTGCCTTTTCTTCTACTGGAAAGTCATCTGGTGTTTTATTTTGGATGCCTACTGGAACCATCCTGTCCTTTTTTTTTTTAAATATGTTTTGATATTGTCTGCTGTCTTCGGGACATTCAGTAGTTATTTTCTTCATTTATTGATTGTAGATTTGTTTGTTTCTTACTGCTTTTTTGTTTTATTTGGTTATGCCTGAGCAGGTGGGCTGTGCATTCTTTGTTGTTTGCACATCTGTGGACATGATTTTTTCACCTCCTTGTCCAATGGGCAGGACCAGTCATTCAGCTATGGTGTAGCAGGGCAGGTCTGGCTGGAGAGGAGGGGCTGGGATGGGTTGTTTGTGGCACATACTTGAGCCAACAAGATGAGCCAGTGGTCAGCACAGGGCAGATACCAGTAGGTCATGCCTGTGCTTCTTGGGAGTGCAATATTCAGCACACAGTGCAGCTAGGCAGGAAATAGGGAGAGGGAGAGGTTGTGATGTGTGGAGCTAAGTTGGGTATGGAAAAGAAGAGAGAGAGGAGAGAGAAACAGGAGAAAAAAAATGCTGAGGGAGCTTGCTGTTGGAGTGGAGAGATAAAAAACTGAGAAATGGAGAAAAACAAAAAGGAAAAAAAAAGATAAAATAAAATAAAGAATTTTAAAAAATGTCCGCAAGGATCTCACTGGTGCGGCTGCGCAGACCGGAGAGGGGCTCCCAAGGCAAGCAGTATAGCCCGGCTTTAAGGCACCAGGTATTCAGGAGACAGTAAAAGAAGGTAAGTAGAAAGAGACGAGAAACGAAAAAATGAAGAAAAATAAAAGGAAAAAAGAGAAAACAAATAAATGAAAAATTAAAAGGAAAAAAACAAAAAACAAAAAACCAGACACAAACCCCCCCCAGGGATCCCACCAGCGTGGCTGCCGGGACTGGGAAAAGGGGCCGGGGAAGCAGTTCCCCAGCTGAGCAGCACTTCACAGCCTGTCAAGAAGAAGCAAAGATGGCAGACGGAGTCAGGTGTTTGACTTCTTGACTGCCGCTTCCATGGGCGCTGACTGTGGATCCAAGTAAAATGAAATCCTTGATACTTCAATATTTTCTCCATTTTTCATGATGTTGCTTATTTTTCTAGTTGTGAGGATTTTTTTTTCCTTTATGTAGAGGTGTAATCCATACTAAAGGCTGTAGCTTTTGATCTTCATCAGTAAGTGCTACAAGTCATTTTTACTTTCAGCAAGCAAGGTTGTGTCATCTGTATATCACAGGTTGTTAATAAGTCTTCCTTCAATCCTGATGTAGAGTTCTTCTTCATATAGTCCAGCTTCTTGGATTATTTGCTCAACATACAGGTTGAATAAGTATAGTGAAAGGATACAACCTTGACGTACACCTGTTCTGACGCATACTTTTTCTCCCAGTTTAGAAGGTTAGAAGCCAGAATTCAGGTTGTGGCTCTAGGAGGAGGTCATTTTTTGCCTATTTCAGTTTCTAATAGTCAGCAATTCTCAGAGTTCTGGGGCTCATAGATTCATCTGCCTCCGTTGTCATCAGGTACAGTCTGTCTTCCTCCTGTGTCTGTGCACACTTCTGTGTCTAATCTGTTCTATAACTCAGAATTGATTATGTTTAGGATCCACCAAACACTAACATGAACCTCAACTGAATAATTGCATTACATTAGATTATGTTATGGAAGGTGATCACATTACATCAGATTAGATTACATTCACAGGTATCGGGATTAGGATTCTAACACATATTTTGGGGGACACAACTCAATCCATAGCAATATGATAAAAGATAATTCCTAATTTAACTACAAATAATTTAAGTGAAGCTATATTAGGATCTGGACAAATAATAATAATACCTACTGTTATGGATTGAATCGTATTTCCCCAAAAATGTGCGTCAACTTGGCTAGGCTATGATTGCCAGTATTCTGTGGTTGTCCACCATTTTGTGATCTGATGTGATTATATTATGTGTTGTAAATCCTAATCTCTATGATGTTAGTGAGGCAGGATTTGAGGCAGTTATGTTAATGAGGCAGGACTCAATCTACAGGATTAGGTTATGTTTTGAGTAAATCTGTTTTGAGATATAAAAGAGAGAAGCTAGCAGAAAGGAGACCGACCTCATTACTACCAAACAAGAAGAGCCCGGAGTGGAGCACATCCTTTGGACCTGGGGTCCCTGCACTCAGAAGCTCCTAGACCGGTGGAAAACTGATGACCAGGACCTTCCCACAGAGCTGACAGAAAAAGAAAGCCTTCCCTGGAGCTAGTGCCCTGAATTCGAACTTCTAACTTCCTAGACTGTAAGAGAATAAATTTCTGTTTGTTAAAGCCATCTACTTGTGGTATTTCTGTTATAGCAGCACTAGATAACTAAGGCACCTACCAGTGGTATCATGTCAAACTCCTGCTCATCAACCTTCAGTGGATTCACTGGCTGTGGCTTTCCCACAGCTTACCTACAGGCCACCAAAGTTGTATAACCTCACTCGAGAATTAGCCACTGGAGAATGACCCTTTCTACAACCTTGTTATGTGAAGTTATGCAGACTAGCCAGCCTCTCCAGGTATGAGATACCAGTCTATTTCCTGTTTGCCTTTTACATGTCTACCTATTCCCTAAGGCCTCTCTCAAATTTACCTTCATCCATAACTTTTCTCTGAACACACCAACCCATCATCCTCTGTCTTTCCTCTGAAATCTTATGGCCTTTAACTGACTGAGCTAATCCTTTGCTTCCTGGTATTAGTTCCCTTTTAGGAGTCAAGTGCTGTCCTCCCAGGTCAATAGTAAATTCTTTGAAACCAGTCGTAGCTTGGACCTCTTCTGTCTGAAAGTGAGCCCTAACACCCAAATTAAACTTGTGTGGGTGACATGGAGAATCTGTTGGCTCAATTCCTAAATCTCTGAGAGATAAGGACAGCAGTTGAGACTTGTACGCGACCAGAACCAGGGCATGAGCACTGCCGCATGCTCTCTCTTCCTCTCCATCTCTTGTCTCTGAAACTTGCTTCGTTCTCTCTAACTGGCTTCTTTAACAGTGGTGGGAGCTTGGCTAATGGTAGTTTTCAGGCTCCCATTTGACAATTGATCTCCCAGAGAGGGGATAGCCCCCTTCCCTGTTTTCAAGTTCAAAAACATTGGATTGGCCTGGTTTAGGGACATCCCTACCCTTGGACCAGTTAATTGAGACTGGGTAGGGGATACATTTCGTGCTTGCTTCCTCCTTTCTAAAAAACCCCAGTTTTGTTTAGAATCCACCCTTCTCAGAGTGGCTATGTGATTCAGGAGAACTGGCACCAGCCCCAGACTTAAGGGTGGGTCCTGAGTAGTCTAAGCCAGGGGTCAGCAAAATGTTTCTGTAAATGCTCAGATAGTAAATATTTTAAGATCTGCAGGCCACATCTCTGTTGTAACTACTCAACTCTGCCATTTAGTGTGAAAGCAGTCATAGATGATATGTAATAAGTGAGCATGGCTATGTTCCAATAAAACTTTATTTATGGACACAAACTGAATTTCATATTGATTTCACATGTTATGAAATATTATCCTTCTTTTGTTTTTTTTTTTCAATGATTTAAAAATATAAGACTCATCCTTAGCTTGTGGGCCTTATGAAAACATCAAGCAGGCTGGATTTGGCCCTTGGGCAGCAGTTTACTGACCCCCGGTATAAGCTAATCATTCCCCTTGCCAGTGACTGGTTTGGACTCAAACATGTGATACAACTTGGGCAAGTAAAATGTGAGGAGTCAGCTGGGAGCCTTCTGGGAAAGATTTTTTCACACTTAAGAGGAAGCACAAAAGAAATGATTTCTTTCTGCTTCTGCAGACTGTCAAATCTGGATATCACTGCTGGAAATGCTGCAGTCATCTTGGTGACCATCAGGAGAGCTGGGCTAAGGACAAAGCCCTCATGCTGATCTGGTAGGGCTGAAAGAACCTGGATCCTCCATGAAGCCACTGAATTAGCCACCTTAGAATGACCCTATCTACAGTCTTGTTATGTGAGGTTATACATATCTTTATTGTTTTAGCAACTGAGTTGGAGTTTCCCATTAAGTTGCAGGTGAAAGCTCCCTCGTTCATGAATACCACAGGATGCCGTGACTGGGTGTTCCAATAGTACCTCATGTTTGGAGTTAGTAAGGGAGCAGAACCTCCAAAGAATAGGCTACGTACGATCTCATTTTATATTTCCTTTGACCTTGATATACTGTGTCCTCAATATACCAACTGATGGATTGCTCTTCAATCTCCCTCAAACCCCATCCCTTCAACATTCTTCTCAGTGTCCAGGTACTGCAACATTCATGTTTTTAGTTCCTGCCATTAACTGAAATATTCCCCAAGACTGCTCCAAATGCACATCTGAAGAACCCTCAGCGAGGGGCTCAACATGATCTTGGGTTTCTCCTGCTGATTCAACAAAGAACAGCCCAGAGCATTTCCTCTTGTGACCTGTGGCGTTCATCACCTTTCCCTCTGCCCTTCCTGATTCTGGCTGCATAGCCATGCTTAATTCACCTCTTCAGCTAAACTTCTTTTCCCACCGCTCCAGCCACCCTCCCCCACATCCCTCAACTCAGGGCCACCATCCCTAGCTTCTTCCCTTACGTTCAGGGACTTGAGTGCAGAGATAGGAAAGTCATTACTGGCCAGTGTCTGGCCACAAGAAATGACATAGGCTCACAGACCAAGAAAACACCCTTGACTTGACCTCAGACACAGATTCCATTAGGGCGCTCCTTCCTTATTTGCATTTTAGGCAGCTATTCAGCCAACTGCCCACATTTTCCCGCCAGCAGCCGCAAACCCTTGTTCCTTTTGTTGCTGCTTTTGTCTCTTTCTCCTCTGTATTTATTTTCTCTGTCTGAACCTTATTTTTCTTTCAGGGGACCCTTAGCTAGCCCTGTCATATGGTTCTCCTTTAAACAAAGTGTGGAGTGTGCAGAGGCAGCTGGTGGGATCCCTGAACATGTGCTCATCTATACATTGGTCCCTTGGAGCCAGAATGGCTGCTTGGCAGAGAGGGACTGAGACCCAGCTGTGGGGAGAAGAAGGGGGGTTCCAGAGAAACAAAATGAAGGCAAGCCACACACCTC
The DNA here is from genome assembly GCF_000243295.1 of Trichechus manatus latirostris. NCBI lineage: Eukaryota > Metazoa > Chordata > Mammalia > Sirenia > Trichechidae > Trichechus > Trichechus manatus. The sequence continues at coordinate 8,316,094 of NW_004444037.1, read as the reverse complement.
ATTAATTCAATTTTATAGTTTCTTTTATCCATTTGTTAGGAATGGTGAACAATGATACATGAGGGCAATTTTGATATATTTTTTTAATCCCCTAATTACAAACAATTTGGCAAGATTAGATAAACCATGGAGAAAGTAGACAGAAGTTGACATATGTGGAACCAGGTTGACTTGTAAGATTTATGTAAGATTGCCTGAACCTCTAATCCCACAGTATACGAAGTCCAAAATCTCCCCAATTTTCCTGCAAATCCTTGGGGGCTTATAATTTGTTCCACCACCTGTCTGTCAGTTTGTTATACTGTGGTGGCTTGTGTGTTGCTATGATGCTGGAAGCTATGCCACCAGTATTTCAAATACTAGCAGGGTCACCTATGGTGGACAGGTGTCAGTGGAGCTTCCAGACTAACACAGACTAGGAAGAAAGACCTGGCGATCTACTCCTAAAAATTAGCCAGTGAAAATTTTATGGATCACAACAGACAATTTGTCCAATTCTCTTGCTTTGCGCACATTATCAGGAGGGATCAATCACTAGAGGAGAGTATCATATTTGGTGAAGTAGAGGGCCATCTAGGACAAGGGAGACCCTCGGTGAGACGGATTGGCACAATAGCTACGACAATGGACTCAAACATCCTGGTGATTACAAGTATGACAAAGAATTGCGCAATGTTTTGTTCTGTTGTACATAAGGTCACCATGAGTTGTGAGTACACTTGACACATCGATCTATCTGTCTGTCAGTCTGTCTGTCTATCTATTTATATCCATCCTTTGATAGCTTTCTTTGCCTTTGGCTCATTGACCATTTGTGCTGTTTACTCTCTCATCAATCTAAACTGAGAACCAGGGCAGCTGTTTACCTGGACACAGAACTAGGTTGAACCCTGAGCATAGGTGTCCTCTCCAGGGCAGAGTGGTGTCAAAATCTAGCGCCATCTCAACTCTCCAAGGAAAGGCCAGAGGAACGGATGTTTTGGGTAATCCCTCCTTCCACAGGGTACACCATTTTGTAATTTGTCCCACCTGAGGAGTTGCCTTTTCTAATTTGTACAAAGCTGTCAGATATATTAGCTTAGGGTCTTGCACAGACCTCAGCCCCCTCACTGATTTCTGGAGGGCATATCCACTCATACCAGACATAAGTGAGTTTCTAGTAGATTAAAGATTTGTGGGGTTAAGGATTACTGTTGTTGTTACGTGCTGTTGAGTCGGTTCTGACTCATAGCAACCTCATGCACAACAGAACAAAACACTGCCCGGTCCTGCGCCGTACTCACAATCATTGTTATGCTCGAGACCATTGTTGCAGCCACTATATCAAACCATCTCATTGAGGGTCCTCCTCTTCTTCGCTGACCCTCTGTTTTACCAAGCATGATATCCTTCTACAGGGACTTACCCCTCCTGATAACATGTCCAAATATGTGAGATGTAGTCTTGCCATCCTTGCTTCTAAGGAGCATTCTGGCTGTACTTCTTCCAAGACAGATTTGTTAGTTCTTCTGGCAGCCCAGGGTATAATCAATATTCTTCACCAAAATCATAATTCAAAGGCATCAGTTCTTCTTTGGTCTTCCCTATTCATCGTCCAGCTTTCACATGCATATGAGGCAATTGAAAACACCATGGCTTGGGTCAGGTGCTCCTTAGTCCTCAAGGTGACATCTTTGCTTTTTAACACTTGAAAGAGGTCTTTTGCAGCAGATTTGCCCAGTGCAACACATCTTTTGATTTCTTGACTACTGCTTTCATTGGTGTTGATTGTGGCTCCAAGTAAAATGAAATCCTTGACAAGTTCAATCTTTCCTCCATTTATCATGATGTTGCTTATTGGACCAGTTATGAGGATTTTCATTTTCTTTGAGGTGTAATCCATACTGAAGGCTGTGGTCTTTAATCTTCATCAGTAGGTGCTTCTTCAAGTCCTCTTCACTTTCGGCAAACAAGGTTGTGTCATCTGCATAACGCAGGTTGTTAATGAGTCTTCATCCAATCCTGATGCCCCGTTCTTCTTCATATAGTCCAGCTTCTCGGATTATTTCCTCAGCATACAGATTGTATAAGTATGGTGAAAGGATACAACCCTGACACAAACCTTTTCTGACTTTAAACCACTCAGTGTCCCCTTGTTCTGTTCGAATGACTGCCTCTTGATCTATGTACAGGTTCCTCATGAGCACAATTAAGTGTTCTGGAATGTCCATTCTTTGCAATGTTATCCATAGTTTGTTATGATCCACACAGTTGAATGCCTTTGCGTAGTCAATAAAACACAGATAAACATCTTTCTTGTATTCTTTGCTTTCAGCCAGGATCCATCTGACATCAACAGTGATATCCCTTGTTCCACGTCCTCTTCTGAATCTGGCTTGAATTTCTGGCAGTTCCCTGTTGATATGCTGTCGCAGCCACTTTTGAATGATCTTCAGCAAAATTTTATTTGCTTGTGATATTAAAGATATGGTTCGATAATTTCTGCATTCAGTTGGATCACTGTGCTCTGGAATAGGCATAAATATGGATCTCTTCTAGTTGGTTGGCCAAGTAGCTGTCTTCTAAATTTCTTGGTATAGACAAATGAGTACTTGCAGCGCTGCATCAGTTTATTGAAACATCTTAATTGATAGTCAATTCCTGAAGGTTTCTTTTTGTCAATGCCTTCAGTGCAGCTTGGACTTCTTCCTTCAGTACCATTGGTTCCTGATCATACGCTACCTCTTATTTAAAAAGATAAAACACACACACAACCACCCAACTAAATTAACAATAATTTCTGAGTATCGTCAAGTAGACAGTGTTCAAATTTCCATTTCTCATCAACTTTTTAAAACAATTAGTTCGTTCAAATCAGGAGCAAAAAAGTCCATATAATACATTTAGTTGATATGTTTCTTTTAATCTGTAAATAGACCTTCCTTCCTCTTTTTTTTTTCCCCCTTGAAATTTCTTTCTTGAGGTAACTGGGTCATTTGTCCTATCAAATTTCTCCAATTTGGATTTTTGTTGACTGCATCCCTGTGGTCTCATTTAGTATGCTCCTCTGTCTTATGTATTTGCTGTAAAATAGTAGATAGAGTTAGAAGTTTCATCAGAATCAGTTTCCATTTTTGGCAAGATAACTTTTTGTAGATGTTGTGGACTTTCTATTGCATCACGTGTCTGGTTGAATTTCTTTTTGTGAGGTTAAGATTGATCAGTGGGATCAGATGTTATGAGCCTGATCCATGTGTTAGCCATTGACCTAATGATTTTAGTAGTTATTGAAGTAGTTATTGATAACTATTACCTACAGTCATTATTTCATTGGAATATCACTTTTTTATTTCCACTAGTGAAAAATATAAATACTTTAATTTTAACATTCTTATACATTTATTGGCTCAATTTCTCCTATAAAGAGAATTTTTCCTCATTAATTATTTGATTTCCTGAGATATACTCCATACTGTAAAAGGCAGAATAAATGTTTGATTGTTTCTCTTTATTTGTCAGTTTTCAGAATCATGAGTTGATTCCCTAGCATCCTCCAAAGATGACCAATTAGGTTTTTTTAAGCATCATCATAGATTTTAATATATTTGATGCATTGCAATCCACTGCAATTATTATTTTTATCGATGTTTAAGTTGTCCAATCTTTAGTCAATCTCTTTAGCCAGAATTGGCTTAACTGCCAGATTAAGGGTACAATCCTCCATACTGCCAAGTCTGCCCAGTGTTTCTGACACCAACTGCAATGAGTTTGTCAAACTACAAAGTCAGAGAGAGTTCCCACAAGACTGCCCTCATTTTAGACACCAGTCACAAGTTTGGGGGTCTCTAGGGCCACTCTCACTTCAGACAGGCTGGCTACACAGGGGTCCCCATGGACTCCTTCAGGTATAGTAATTTGCTAGAAAGACTCACAAAACTCACTGAAAGCTATTATACTCATTCTCACATTTCTTACAGGGAAAGGATACATTAAAATCAGCCAATGGAAGAGATGTATAGAGTGAAGTCTGGGAGGGTTCCATACTCAAAGCTTCCATCAACCTCAGGAGTACATTACACTTTCATATCATTGTGTAACAATACGCACAGAATATTGCCAACCAGAGAAGCTCACTTGAGCTATGTATCGTTGATTGAGCTATTGCCCATTTGGTTGAAAGCAATCTCCAGCTCCCCTACCTCTCAGAGGTTGGGTTGATATCAAAGTTCCAACTGTCCAATCACATGGTTGGTCTTTGTGGTATGGTAAGTTCCCACCCTAAGACCATAGGTATGGCTAGCTCCAACCTGAGTCACCTTGTTAGCATAAACTATAAGGCATGGCCTGAGGGGCCCTGCATAATTAAAAAGACATTTCTATAACTTGGGAAAATCCAAGGGTTTAGATATTACCTCCTTACCCCTGCTCCCAGGAGCTGTAACAGAGACCAGACCTCTCTTTAGGTGAGATCAAATTCCTTACTACACACTCTTCAAGTTGGTTCCTGGGTCATTGTGACATGACTCCAGTGGCCTCTGATACTTTCTTTGTTTTCTGGTAGGGAAATATATTCTAGGCTTATTTAAAAAAAAATTTTCCCCCAAATCTGAACTAGCTATTTTTCTAAAGAGGCTTATTTCCTTCTAGTGAGAGATCACATCTGGGCACTAGATTATTACTGGATTGGTTATTTCTAGGTCGTTTTGTTGATCAAGGTCAGAAAACATGTATTTATGACTAATCTCAGATAAAATAGACTTTAAAACAAAATCCACCATAAAAAACAAAGAAGAACACTATATAATGATTAAGGGGACGATCCATCATGAAGCCATAACCATAATAAACATCTACGCGCCCAATGACAGGGCTCCAAAATACATAAAACAAACTCTAACAACACTGAAAAGAGAAATTGACAGTTCCACAGTAATACTAGGAGTCTTCAACACACCACTCTCAGTAAAGGACAGAACATCTAAAAAGAAACTCAGCAAAGATATAGAAGAACTAAAGGGCATAATCAGCCAACTTGACCTCATAGACATATATAGAACACTCCAACCAACAGCTGCAAAGTACACATTCTTTTCCAATGCACACGGAACGTTCTCCAGAATAGACCACATCTTAGGCCATAGAACTATCCTCAACAAGATCCAAAATGTTGAGATAATACAAAGTATCTTCTCTGACCACAATGCCATCAAGGTAGAAATTAACAACAGAAAGAGCAAGAAAAAAAAATCAATTACATGGAAACTGAATAATGTCCTGCTTACAAACCGCTGGGTAATAGAAGAAATCAGAGATGGAATCAAAAAATTCCT
>NW_004444037.1:8300379-8310685 GCF_000243295.1 Trichechus manatus latirostris | reverse complement strand
AGGGGACAGGAAAGCTGATGATAGGGACCCCAAGGTTGAGTAAGGACAGTGTTGACATGTAGTGGGGTTGTTAATCATTGTCATAGGGCAACATGTGTACTAACTGTTTAATGAGAAACTATTTTATTCTGTAAACCTTCATCTAAAGTGAGAATAGCAACACAACTGAAAGAACATAACTGATGTCGCTGAATTGTGCATGTAGAAATTTTTGAAATGGTGTATCTTTGGCTATGTATATTTTAACCGAAAAAAAAAAAAAAAAGGTCGAGAAAGGAAAAGGGTTGACATGTCGTGTGGTTTTTAACCAATGTCATAAAACAATATGTGTACTGACTTTTTAATGAGAAACTATTTGTTCTGTAAACCTTCACCTAGAGTACAATAAAAAAAGAAAAAACAGGTATTTATGAAAATATATTAAAAAAATACATTATGACATTATCCTGATATTTCCAATTGAATTTTAGAATTATAGATCTTTTATTTAACTTATTTGATACTATATTTTTAACTCTTTTTTATATTGAAACTCTTGCTTCCTAACAGCATTAATATAATTATATATTTGCTTTATATAAAGCTACAGGGCAATAATCCAACCTTAGTACCAACAATCTGAAAATAGTGTAAAGATTTTTATTTTCTTTTTAGTTTTATGAAGTTCTATTTTGCTGGCATACTGGCTGTAGACAATCTTCTTGCTGGCTTGATACAATAAGTGGAGAAACCCACATAAGTAACTCTGGGCAGCCTCTAGGATCTGATGGTAGCTTCTAGGAGTTAAAGATGACCTCCAATCAATAGCCAGCAAGAAGCTGAGGCTCTTAGCCCTACAAATGCAAGAAAATGAATGCTGCCAACAACCTGAGTGAGCTTCAGTGGATTCTTCCCCAGCTGAACCTCCAGATAAGAACACAGCCCACCCAACAGTTTGATTATAGCCTTGATCAACCTTGACCAAAAAAAGGCCTCTGCAGAGGACCCAGCAAATCTGTGTCCCAACTTTTGACCCACAGAAACTGTGAGATAATTTGTGTTCAGTCACTAAGTTTGTGGAAATTTGTTATTTAGCAACAGATAACTAATACAAATGCCTTTATTTATTTTCTCAATTGACTTTGTAATAAATCTTCCAACCCCTCCAGCCACCTCCTCCAACCACCATGTTCAGTGACCTACCTTTTTACTGCCTCCATTCTTTGGATGCTTTGAGGTCATTGTATATGCCTCTGAGTGGTACCCCACCCACACACTTCACCACCTTGCTACCTCAGGCTTGGGCAGAGTGATGCTAATGCCTCCAAAGGCTGCCTCACTTATTTGAATGCCAACAACTTCTTACGGGGAGGGAAAAGGGAATGCAGGAATGGAAGAAAAAATTGGAAGGGAAGGATAGAAGGGAAGGGAAGGAAAGAGGGGAGCCGCAACACAAAAGAATAGAATAGGAAGTATCATAGTATATCACATATAGGGAGGGTAAGTATTATTTCATGAAACTTCCATTTTACTTCTCTGTGTGTGTATATGTGTGTAAAAAAGAAACAGAACTAGGTCAAGATCTAAAAAATATTGTTAGTCATAGGTCACGTTCCAATGGAAAATATTTGAAAGCACCAGAATAGATTGATTGTTTGAGCCACAATAAAGAACAGTCTTGTACATCAGAAGACTGCATACCATCATCATCTTCAATCAAAAGATCAATCAGTTCATGAGATTTGAAAATCATGAAGCCCTTATCTGTATTTTTTTCTGATATAACCATGAACTTTATTTGTAATAAAGCAAACAAATAATAAGAGGAAGACTTCGCAGGAACAAGAGGGTGAGTTTAGAGCTCCACGGAGGCCCTCTGAATGATTTTCCCATTTTTCTGCTTTTAATGTGGCGATAAAGCTAGTCTGTCCTGTTGCTTTCCTAGGGCTTTAAGAACCAACATTTCAAATGTTCTTAAAATGTAAGAATAATAAGAGTCCTCCATCAGAGAGGGAAGAATAAATGGAGAATTGGAAAGCCTACTCAGTAAGGTCAACAACCAGAGACTTTGCTGTCCTGGCTACTTCTCTATGCCCTGGTTTCAACATTTGAAAATAGTTTGCCCATTAGTCACGTTCAGCTTCATTGAAGGCTTTACAGGAGGAGTTGTGGAAAATTCTGTGAAAAGTACAGTGCTCTCTGCTACTACAGTCATGTGCCACACAACGGCTGTTTGGGCAACATCAGACCACATACACGTCCGTGGTCCCATGAGGTTTTTTTGTTTTCTTTTGTTTTTTGACACAGCAAAAACAGTTTATTCACAAATAAATAAATACATACTAAGCAGGGCCTTCTGCCTGCCTTAAAGCATCTACCTTACGGGCCCCTCTTAACTGGGGCTGCCCCGGTGGGGATAGCTCTCACCCCCAGGAATGCCCATGCCAGCATTGCTGGTGCTCTCTTTCAGAACAGAGAGGCTGGAAGGCTTCGAAGGTCCTGACGTCCAAAGGGCTTCAGTGCTCACAGACAGAGCACCAGTTGTTTATTGTTACTCGGGCTCCTCAGGCTGGCAGCCACTCTAGGGGTGACAGGGGCATACAGGTCTCCAGCAGGGCCAGCACATCACCAGGAAAGAGCAGAGATGAGGGGCTCAGCTCCATTGCCTGCCCTTCAGGGCACACAGTCTCCGCGTAGAGCATCGGTGGGTCATGCAGCTTGGTTGCTGTCAGGGCTCTGAGACGGGTGGGCACGGATTCCCAGGACGTGGCGTTGCGAGCTGATGAGTTCAGGCCTTGTGTCTGTACCCGTGCAGGGCTGCCATTGGGCAAAGCGTGCAGCCCCAAGGGGGCACCGCTTTGCTGAGCGGCCAGCAGCAGCCTGGTGGGCTCTCTTCACTGAAGCCCAGCACATCCGACAGGTGGCCGATGTAGCAGATGGCCAGGCATAGTCTTTCGATCTTTGTGAGGCTTTGGCTGGTGGTTGCTATGAGGGCGGCAGAAAGTGACCCAGCTCATGTGTATGATATGGTGTTCGCATAACGTCCAAATCATATAATGTTCTATTTTACAGAACATATTATGAATGTTAAGCGACCCATGACTGTACTAAGGAGACAGAAGATATGAGAGCAGGGTCATCTTTGAGTATGGAAGTCATTCAAACAGGCTCACAGTTTTCATTTGCCATAAACGTGGACATCAAGTAATGGAAACAAGGCTATTTCCTTTTAATTTTAATGTATATTGCAGGTGCACGTATCAAAAGATGATGAAATTCTAAAAGCCCCATGAGAGTCTAAAACCACGCTGGACTGGCTGCATAACAGAACTCAAAATTGGTATAAGGGACAGAAGAGCTATAAAACTGATAGGATTCATTTTTTCAATGTGAAGATTAAAAGAAACATGTCTTGCAACTCAAAGTTTTCAAGCTCTGCAATTTTTATATATTTTAGAAAATAGTGTGTGAAAAGTCACAGGCATCTTCTTTCAATAAGGCACATGAGGAAGTGTGCAATAAAACTTCCAGTAGTGCACGCAGGGCTTGCCCATAGGCACCGACACCCCAGCCACTTACAGGACACCGGTGCTTCAGAAGCACCTGCACTTTAAAGCAGTTCCAGGAACACAGCCTGCCAGAGGGGAGATTGTCTTTCAGGAGAGGGATCTCTTACTCTTTCACTTATACACATGCCACAGCATTCTTCCACCCTTGCATGCTCACTAGCTATCTTTCTGTTCCCCTATGTGGGCATAGACCAGAAACTCAGCACCACTTTGAGTTCCTCCAAAAGAATCTGCTCTCACAAAAACATTACTAGGTAAGGTTGTTGTTAGTTGCCATTAAGTTGGCTCCAACTCATGGTGACCTTGTGTACAGTAAAACCTGTGAAAGCTGGAACCTATGTAAGGTGGAAACCTGTCAGAGAAGGAAAACTAAAATATTTTCCATTAAAACGAGCGATAGAAACATTTTCTGCCCTGTCAAAGTGGAAAACTTACAAGACCCAGAAGAATAAGGCAGTCCCTTTGAGTTCTGGCTCTCACAGATTTCACTGTATAACAGAACAAAATGTTGCCTGGTCCTGCATCATCTTCATGATCATTGGTATGTTTGAGGCCATTGTTGCAGCTATTGTATCAATCTATCTCATTGAGGATTTCCCCCATTTTACCAAACATGATGTCCTTTTCTAACAATTGGTCTTTCCTGGTGACGTGTCCGAAGTAAGTGGGCCAAAGTTTTGCCATCCTTGCATTCTGGCTATACTTCCTCCAAGACAGATTTGTTCATTCTTCTGGCAGTCTATGGTATAGCCACTATTCCTCAGCAACACTACAATTCAAATGCATCAACAATTCTTCTGTCTTCCTATTTCGTTACCCAACTTTCCCATGCATGATTGAAAAGACCATGGGTTGGGTCATCTTTGCTTTTTAAAACTTTAAAGAGGTCTTTTGCTGTAGATTTTCCCAATGCAGTATGTTGAGTAAGTAAATAATTAAAATACTGTGTGAGGGCACTCTAAAACTGAGGTGATTGGCATTATTGAAAATGACTGACCTAGATCTGAATCAAAGCCCATTTTTTTAAAAAATTAAACTTTAGCTTGTCCTTAGGCCTTCTTTCTTCCTCCCTAAGAATACAGCCTGTGATTTACAGCCTTATGAAATGTAACTTCTTGTAAAACTTTAACCACCTCAGCAAACAATGAAGGGAACCAGATGTGGTTTATGAAGAAATGTTTGTCAGGAAATGCTTATCCAGGTGGTCTTGGGAGAATGTTTGCGCAGCATGCACCAGGAAGAATGTATATGTAGATATTTTGGAAAATTGCTTGCTAGGTTGGCTCCAGGACGTCTATGTTAGAAAATAGATTAACTAATCCTACGAAATTTTGACTTGCTATTGTCTTGTAACCATATGTAATCCCAAGTCCCCATGATTGTGGTGACTTACTCCCTTCTCCACTTCTCTGTATAAAAAGCTCACTTCTCCCTCAGAACTTTGGAACACTTTGTGATCTCACATTAGATTGTGTTTCCCAGCCTGGCTGTTCTATTTTTGAATAAATCTCTTTGCTTTCACTCTTAACAGAGTGTAAGTTTTGTTCAATGCTACAACAATAGACTGTACTAAACATTTTGAAGGAGAGACAACTTAAAAAAATTCCTATAAGAGGTGTATTTTCTCCAAAGTCTTGTCTCGGCATCACTGCCCCCGCCCCACCCCAGTTATCTTTTGTCCCTTCTGCTGGAGCCCTGGTGGTGCAGTGGTTAAGAATTCAGCTGAAAACCAAAAGGTTGGCAGTTTTAATGCACCAGCTGCTCCTTGGAAACGCTGTGGGGCAGTTCTACTCTGTCCTATAGAGTCACTATGAATCAGAGTTGACTCAACAGCAACGAGTTTGGGTTTTTTGCTTTTGCTTCTCTCTTATGAAGTGCCTGCCTATGCTTTCTCTTTACTTTCTCATTCTAAGATTTCCCCTGGAACTTCAAATTCTTCTGCCCTCTATTACGAAAACCAATTTCACTTCCTCTGCTCCTGCCCCCAAATTTGAACTTGAAAACTCATTGCAAGGACTCAGCCAAATAAAGGGTTCTCCATTTAATAGAACCTAGAAGGTTTCTGGGTGATACAAATGGCTTGCAGCACCACAGAAGAAATGTCTGGCAATCTGCTTTTGTAAAGATTGTTGTTGTTGTTAGTTGCTGTCGAGTCAATTCTGACTCATGGCAACCCCATGTGTGCAGAGTAGAACTGCTTCATAGGATTTTCAAAGCTGTGACATTTCTGAAGCGAATTGCCAGGCCTGTCTTCTGAAGCACCTTTGGGTGGGTTTGAACCACCAACCATTTGGCTAGTAGTCAAATACTTAACTGCTTGCACTACCCAGATTAAAGACTACCCTACAGAGCAGTTCTACTCTAACACACGGGGTGACCATGAGTCACAATCAACTGGATAGCAAAGGTTTGGTTTTTTGGGTTATACTTCTCAGAGAACAGATTCCATAATTTACTCATACAACAAGTATTTAATGAGTGCCTGCTATGTCCCAATGGTTGTTCTAGGAGATCAGGATATAGCAGGACTAGTGATCATATTTTTTCTATTTGAGCATCCCTACCCCAATCAACTCATCAAAACATTTCTTCCAAACACATAGTGTTCTCCCAAAGACAATTCTGATGATGTTGTCTACATTTTGTTATATTTATTAATGTTGCATATATCCTTTTATTTTTATATGTTTTCAATTAAAATCTAACCCAAATCAAAATGATGTCATCTTTTATTTAACATAATAGTAGATGTTTTTGTTCTGTTTTGTTTTTAAGTAATACAGGCTGACTTTGATCCTGAACTGGCTAGGATAAACATAGTCACCAGTCTGAACTGCATGGCCTCTTGACAAGAAAGGAGACTTCTTATTCCCAGTTTTGGAAGGTGTCTTAGTCATCTAGTGCTGCTGTAACAGAAATACCACAAGTGGATGGCTTTAACAAATAGAAGTTTATTTCTTCACACTAAAGTAGGATAAAAGTCCAAATTCAGGGCATCAGCTCCAGGGGAAGCTTTTCTCTCTCTGTTGGCCTTCTCATCAATGTTCCCCCGGACTAGGAGCTTCTCTGCACAGGGACCCTGGGTCCAAAGGACACACCCTGCTCCTGGCACTTCTTTCTTCGTGGTTTGAGGTCCCCCTGTCTCTCTGCTCACTTCTCTCTTTTATATCTCAAGAGATTACCTCAGGACGCAATCCAATCTTATAGACTGAGTCGTGCTTTACTAACACAACTGCCACCCATCCACCCTCATTAACGTCTTAGAGGGAGGATTTACAACATATAGGAAAATCACACAATACCAGGAATCATAGCCCAGCCAAACTGATACATACATTTTTGTGGGGACATAATTCAATCCATGACAGAAGGTAACCTGGCAAAAATGTATCAAGAGCCTTCAAGCTGTTCATAGTCTTTGGTCCTGTTGTCTTACTAGGTATAAGAGACAGATTTGCATCAAATTGTGCATTTAAAAAACAAACACTCAAAATGTTCATCTATATCACACACAAAATGTAACAATATTTGTTGGTTACCAGGGATGGGAGGGGTGTGGGGGGGAATACTAAATAGGCAATAGATAAGTGGTATCTTGGGTGAAGTGTGAGACAGTACACAATACAGGGGAAACTAGCACAACTTGTACAAGGAAAGGTCATGGAAGCCCCATAGACACATCCAAACTCCCTGAGGGACTGAATTGCTGGGCGGAGGGCTGTGGGGACCATGGTCTCGGGGAACATCTAGCTCAATTGGCATAACACAGCTTATAAAGACAACGCTCTACATTCTACCTTGGTGAGTAGTGTCTGGGGTCTTAAAAGCCTGTGAGCGGCCATCTAAGATACTCCACTGGTCTCATCCCTTCGGGAGCAAGGGAGAATGAAGAGAACAGGATACAAGGAAAAGATTAGTCCAAAGGACTAATTGTCCACAGCTACCAAGCTCTCCACCGGACTGAGTCCAGTACAGCTAGATGGTGCCTGGCTACCACCACTGACTGCTCTGACCAGGATCACAACAGAGGGTTCTGGACAGAGCTGGAGAAGGATGTAGAGCATAATTCTAACACACACACAAAAGAACAGATTTACTGGCCTGAAAGAGACTGGAGAAACCCTGAGAGTATGGCCCCCAGACACCCTTTTAGCTCAGTGGTGAAGTTACCTCCGAGGTTCACCATTCAGCCGGGGAGTGGACAGCCCCGTAAAACCAAATGAGACTAACGAGGTACAGGAGTCCAGTGACAAGGGCCAGAAGGCAGAAGGGGACAAGGAAGCTGGTGATAGGGAACCCAAGGTTGAGTAAGGATATTGTTCATGTGTTGTGAGATTGTTAACCATTGTCATAGGGCAACATTTGTAGTAACTGTTAAATGAGATACTATTTTGTTCTGTAAGCCTTCATCTTAAGTGAGAATAACAGCACAATTGGAAGAGCATAGTCAATGTCACTGAATTGTGCATGTAGAAATTTTTGCAATGGTGTATCTTTGGCTATGTGTGTTTTCACCAAAAGAAAAGGTTGAGAAGTTAGAAGGTTGATATGTTGTGGGGTTGTTAACCAATGTCATAAAACAACATGTGTACTACTGTTTCATGAGAAACTATTTGTTCTATAAGCCTTCACCTGAAGTAAAATAAAAAAATAAAGTAAAAAAAAAAAAAGTTCATCTATAGAAGTATGGCCAAGTAAGTTCTGGGGTATTGTGTTAAAAGAAAATCATGAAATTCTTAGGGTACAGGTAAGATGTTAGAACCTGTTCCAAAAAGAATCCAAAGAACGGATGCATTTATAGATCAGGAATATTCAAATAAATGTTCAAATGGAGGCAAAATTGGTTTCTTCCACAGTGGGGGAAGGAAGTCAGTTAAATGTTACTGGACAGAATTTACATGCCTATAGATGAGAATTATTTTGCATTGTTATCAGTTATCTATAATTTACAGAATTGTAAAATAACTCAAAGACAATGAAAGGCTAAGATGGGATAACTTGGAAGGGGATGATCTAAACAATCTATAGCTTTACACTGAAGCACAGATTTTTCCCTACACTGGAAAATGTTTTTTTGCTTGTTTGTTTAATTTAAAACCACAATTTAATTTATAGTTATTAATTTACACTTGGTTGTTATGGGTCGAAATCGACTCGATGGCACCTAAACAACAACATAAATAACTCCTTCTAAACCAATGAATATAAAAAACAAAACTGGAATAAACTCCCCCCATTAAAAGAAAAAGATATAGGACTTCTGGCAAAATGGCATTCTAGGCAGAAGCACCATGCCGTCCCTCCACAGCAAAGATCCGAAAAACTAAGCCAAACAGAGAAAAAAGCAATCCTGAAACCCTAAAACATCAAATGAAGAGATAAAGAACTCAGCCAAGCACCAAATGGAGTGAGAAAACTGGCAGAGAACGGAGAGCAAGGAGAGATTCATGCAGAGGTCTCCTATCAGCAAACGCAGCATGGATCTGCCATCTTGGACTTCTATTGGAGACCAGCAAACAGGGGGTATGAGAAAGCAGCTTTATGGAGATTCCAGCAGGAGACAAAACAACTGGTAATTTGCGATATATGCTTTCCCGCCCCCCCCCTCTTCACCCCCACTCGGCCTCCTCTGATTCCCGCGGCCACAGACTCTTGTCTGGGAAGCACGGGCTGCTTGGATTCCACCCGCCGGCACTGGCTGGATCGCTGAGTGCCATTTGTTGGCTGCTGGTGTTGCTTTTTTCCGCTTGTTTTGATTTCTTCCTTCTCACCACCTCCCCCTCCTTTCGCTCACATACCTGGTTCCGTGCGCCATCTTTGCTTCATCCTGAGGTGCTGCAGAGCTCCGTTCAAGTGTGGAACTGCTTCCTGGTCTGGGCTGCCACACTGGTGGGATCCTGGGGCTTTTGTCTGTTTGCTTGTTTTGAATTGTTTGTTTGTTTTCTTTTCCTTTTCTCGAGTTGGGAGCCCGTTCTGCCTAGGCGGTGCTGCACGGATTGGAATCCATCCCCTTGGCTGCAGACGTGTGGAGGCATCCCTGACGGCATTTCTTTTGCTGTGTTTTTTTTTTTTTTTCTGTTTCTTTTGGGGGGCTTTTCTTGTTCTTTTTTTTTTTAAACTTGTTTTGTTTTCTTTTCCCTCTTTTTTGCTTTTTGTCTTTCTTCATTACTGTTTCTCATCTCTTTATACCTTCCTTCTCTTCCTGTTCCCTTAATACCTGGTGCTGAATACCTCTACACCTTCTAACCAGGCTGTACTACAACACCTGAGAACAACTTTCCCAGACCTCATAGCTGCACCGGTGGGATCCCTGGGACCTTTGCTGTTCTTTCTCCTTTCTAATTCTTATTTATTAATTCTTTTCTTTTTTTTTTCCTCCTTCCCCTTTTTGTTTTTCTCCATTTCATAGTCTCTCATCTCTCCACTCCAATGGCAAGCTCCTCTAGCACTCTTTTTGTTTGTATGTTCTTGGCTCCTGTTCCTCTCTCCTCTCTCCCATATCCATCTTAGCTCCACACATAATAATCCCCCGCCTCCATCCTGCCTACCTGCACCATGCGCTTAACATCACACCACCAAGCAGCACAGGCACGGCCTATTGGAACCTGCCCTGCACTGATTACTGACCCACCCTGGTAGCTGTAGTAAGTGCCACAAACAACCCATCCCAGTAACTCCTCTTCAGCTAGACCTGCCCTGCTGTACCATATCTGAGTGACTGACCCTGCCAATTGGAGAAGGAGGCAAAAAGTATTGAG
>NW_004444037.1:8298633-8299932 GCF_000243295.1 Trichechus manatus latirostris | reverse complement strand
TTCCCCAATATCATGAAAGATGAAAAGCTGGCCATCCAAGAAGCTCAACGAACCCCATATAGGAGAGACCCCAAAAGAAAATCACCAAGGCATATCATAATCACACTTGCCAAAACCAAAGGCAAACAATGAATCCTGAGAGCAGCTCATGAAAAACAAGAAGTCACATACAGAGGAGAAACAATAAGACTAAGCCCAGATTATTTCACAGAAACCATGCAGGCAAGAAGGCAATGGGATGACAAATATAAAACCTTGAAAGAAAAAAATTGCCAGCCAAGAATAATATATCCTGCACAACTCTCGTTCAAATATGATGAAATTAGGGCATTTCCAGATAAACAGAAATTAAGGGAATATGTAAAAACCAAACCAAACTTACAAGAATTATTAAAAGGAGTTCTTTGATCTGAAAACAAACAACTTTAGCTCACAGGCTGAATCTAGGACGCAGGATCGTGCCGGCCAGATACCAGTCTAGGAAATGAACTCTTAAGAACTATCCAAAACCAAAAGAAATACAACAGGGAATCAGAGCAGTTAATCTGTAAATGGCAACAACTTCAGAACAATAAAAGAGGAAATAAACAGTGTAGGTATAGAACCTTCTAATGGAGAGGAAGGCAAGGTGATACCAAGTAAGGGTAGACTGCTTCAAACTTAGAAAGATAAGGGTAAATTTCATGGTAACCACAAAGAAAGTTAGCAACTGTACTCATAAAAATAAAGAGGAAAAACATAAGTCTCAGTAAAAACAAACCCTACAAAAACAAAAGAAATGAAAACAAAATCCACAAACAAAAGGAATTCAGCACAGGAGAGTAAGAGGAACAAAGAAAACGTCAGAACCACATAAAAAAAGCGCTACAAAATAACAGCAATACAATCACATCTATCAATAATTACACTGAGCTTGTACCAGTACTACTCAAGCTATTTCAGAGCACAGAAAAGGAAGCAACACTTCCGAATTCATTCTATGAAGCCAGCATAATACTGATACCAAAACCAGGCAAAGAAGCCACAAAAAAAGAAAATGACAGACCAATATCTCTCATGAATATAGATGCAAAAATTCTCAACAAAATTCTATCCAATAGAATTTAGCATCATATCAAAAAAAATAATACACCATGACCAAGTAGGATTCAAACCAGCTATGCAAGGATGGTTCAAAATTAGAAAATCAATCAATGTAATCCACCACATAAGTAAAAGGAAAGAAAAGAATCACAGGATCTTCTCAATCAACACAGAAAAGGCATTTGACAAAGTCCAACACTCATTCCTGATAAAAAC
>NW_004444037.1:8262374-8297029 GCF_000243295.1 Trichechus manatus latirostris | reverse complement strand
CATCTCATAACATGGATGAAACTGGAGGACATTATGCTGAGTGAAATAAGTCAATCACAAAAGGATAAATATTGTATGAGACCTCTATTGTAAAAACCCATGAAAAAGTTCACATGCGAAATGTAACAATCTTTGTTTGTTATGAGGGCTGGGAGGGGTGGGGGTGGGGGAAATACTAAATAGGCAATAGGTAAGTGGTATCTTGGGTGAAGGGTGAGACAGTACACAATACTGGGGAAACCAGTAGAACTTGTACAAGGAAAGGTCATGGAAGCTCCGTAGACACATCCAAACTCCCTGAGGGACTGAATTCCTGGGCAGAGAACTGCAGGGACCATGGTCTCGGGGAAAATCTTGCTCAATTGGCATAACACAGTTTATAAAGGCAATGTTCTACATTCTACCTTGGTGAGTAGTGTCTGTGGTCTTAAAAGCCTGTGAGCAGCCATCTAAGATACTCCACTGGTCTCATCCCTTCGGGAGCACGGGAGTGTGAGGAGAACAGGATACAAGGGAAAGATTAGTCCGAAGGACCAATGGACCACAGCTACGAAAGCCTCCACTAGTCTCAGTCCAGTACAGCTAGATGGTGCCTGGCTACCACCATGATTGCTCTGACCAGAATCACAACAGAGGGTTCTGGACAGTGCTAGAGAAGGATGTAGAACAAAATTCTAACTCACAAAAAAGAAAAAAAAGGCCAGATTTACTGGCCTAAAGAAGACTGGAGAATCCTGGAGAGTATGGCCCCCAGGCACCCTTTTAACTCAGTGGTGAAGTCACTTCCAAGGTTCACTGTTCAGCCAAGGACTGGACAGCCCCATAAAACAAAACCGTACTAATGAGGCACAGCAGTCCAGGGACAAGGGCTAGAAGGCAGAATGGGACAGGAAAGCTGGTGATAGGGAACCCAAGATTGACTAAGGACAGTGTTGATGTGTTGTAAGGTTGTTAACCATTGTCGTAGGACAACATGTGTAGTAACTGTTTAATGAGAAACTATTTTGTTCTGTAAACGTTCATCTAAAGTGAGAATAACAGCACAATTGGAAGAGCGTAGTCTATGTCACTGAACTGTGCATGTAGAAATTTTTGAAATGGTGTTTCTTTGGCTATGTATATTTTCACCAAAAAAGGTGGAGAAGAGAGAGAGTTGACATGTCATGGGGTTGTTAACCAATGTCATAAAACAATATGTATACTACTGTTTAATGAGAAACTATTTGTTCTGTAAACCTTCACCTGAAGTACAATAAAAAATTAATAAAAAAAGAAAAAGGTGTATATATATAGAGAGAGAGGCATATGTAGATAAAGATTGATCAATAGATTGATATGTAGATAAAGAAGTAAAGACTATGGGTTCTTCTACTTTTTGGTATTTTTTCCCCCCAAATTTTCCTTAATGAGCATGCATCATGTCCATAAGAAAATAATTTAGAAATCTTAGCTCATGAAAGAAATCCTGTTCCCACTTCTACCATGAAACTCTTTGATCAACTTCATCCATCTCCCATCACAACTTTCTGCTGACTCTACACTTTCATATTGATTTTTATCTATTTGTGGATATTCCGTTTGTGGGTTTCAGGGCTGTCCTCCCTATTAGATTGGAGATCTTCAAGAGAAAGAATCTGTCTTCAATTTCATCTGTATTTTAGTGTCTATTTAGATAAACTATAACACTATGTTGTTTTTGTTAGGTGCCGTGGAGTCGGTTCTGACTCATAGCATCCCTACGCACGACAGAACGAAACATGGCCTGGTCCAGCAACATCCTCACAATCATTGCTACGTTTGAGTCCATAGTTGCAGCCACTGTGTTAATCCAAGATTAAATGTTCTGGTTAGATTTGACTAGGTCAGCATTTCTCAAAGTGTGCACCATGGGTCTCTAGTTCTGCAGACTCTCCACAACTAAGGAGTTCCCTAAACAAATAACTTTAGGTACACTGCACACTTTACTTCCCGACTGAAGGCCCACAATGTATATTAGCATATTAAAAGGTCTGAAAAGTCCTGCAGTATTTCAAATACCAGCAAGATCATCAATGGTGGACAGGTTTCAGTGGAACTTCTAGACTATGACAGGGTAGGAAGATAGGCCTGGCAATCTACTTCCAAAAATTAGCCAATGGAAATCCTATGAATCACAATAGAATATAGGGCTGGAAGATGAGCCCTCTAGGTTGGAAGGCAACAATGGACTCAAGTGTGCCAACAATCCGGAGGATGGCGCCGGAAAGGGCAGCATTTTGTTCTTTTGTACATGAGGTTGCCGTGAGTTTGCGAGTTGACAACAACTAAACAATTCCCTACAAGATAACACCATATTCCAACAATCAGTGCAGACTGTTAAAAACCTCCTTCAGTTTTTCTTAAAGGATTTGCGTCCTACTAAGTTATGTTGCAAAGTTATGTCACCTAACAAGCCTAATTATGGCTTTATTTGTATTTCGGGAGAGCTCAAAGTCCTAATTATTTTAAAGGTAAGCTTCTCACATTGCTTGAGTGTAATCACTGCCCAACTATAAAACAAAGGCCATGCTTTGGGTTCATCCTTTGACAATATCACTCTGTCCCCCATGATCAACTGCCATCACTTAATGAAGAACATCATACAATCTCTTCTGTATAATCAATGCTTTATAATTCACTAAACCCTTCAAAAGGTAAACCTCATTCTCATTCACTGGGAAATCATTGGGACACTCCTTCTGATGTCAAATATTCTCTCGCACTGACCTCCATGAGCTCCACAAAGCAGCTGTCTAAATGTAACAGGACAGGGAAAACCAGGACGCTTTTAGCTAGGTTTTGTTTTGTATTTTTAAAATGCTGCCTTGAGGGATCTTCTGCTTGCACTAGCTCAGAAACTAAGCTGCTGAACCTAGCTGAAAGCAGCAGTTTGCAGGAGCAGCTGAAAGCTATTTCACCATGAAGCTGACCTTGGCAAACCTCTGACACTCCATATGGTCTGCAGCCCTGTTCTCCAGGAAGCAACCAGCTCATTCTCTGCTTGGTTCGCATTGTTTATAATCCCAGTATGTGCATTTGAAAGGCAATTGTACAGAAAAGATGATTTGCTCTGAGTTTTTTTCTTTTCCTATTAACCTTGTTGTGAATAATCTACTGAGCTGAAATTCAGTATTTATTCTCTCTATGCATTCTCTGCCAATATAGGTTGTGAGACAACTAAACACATCTTAAATCAAGGGGGGACTCAAGGAGGCAAAGGGAGCTGTTACCCTCAAGAGGTCAGGGTGGTGCTGAATCATCAACAACACTGAGGAATATGCTTACCTCTCTCTGGTCCTTTGGAGGCGTTGGAAATACCAAGTTCTCCTCCATTCCCCAGCTCTTCCCACCTTGCTCCCCTAGGAACCTGCACAGATTCCTCCAACTCCAGCCTCCAACCCAAAATCCGTTATGCATAGAGAAACCAGCTCTGTCATCTCATCAGACCCTCAGAGACAAGCCCAGGTCTCTGCCAGCTCCACCCACATAGGAGACGGTCTGCTAGAACCTGGATCTAATCTCAGGGCAAATGCTGATTCCAAGAATTTCCTTAGGGTGAGAATCAGCCATTACCTTTGTGTCGTGACATCAGATGAAGTATTGGAAAGTTATTATTACTCCAGTGTAACTTATGTTAATTATGGTCTGGAGAAGGTTAACTAACTTTCCCAGGGTCACATGGTCAGGAAATGTGTCAGAGCTAGGACCAGATAAGAGATTGGGCCACTAACGATTCAGGGCTCATTCCACCATACCACCTATCCTTACAGAGTATACGGAGGGAATTTACTGTATTCCTTTCTCACTGGGATTTAAACCCGGGCCCACTGGTGAACTGGAAAAGGTGTGCAGTAGAGTTGAATCATTTCACCTTACTTATTCAGTCTGTATGCCAAACAAAAAATCTGAGAAGCTGGATTATATATATTAAGAACATGACATCAGGATTGGAGGAAGGCTCATTAACAACCTGCGTATGCAGATTATACAATCTCGCTCGCGGAAAATGAAGATGACTTGAAACATTTACTGATGAAGGCCAAAGACTACAGCCTGCAGTATGATTTACATCTCAATATCAAGAAAACAAAAATCCTCACAACTGGACCAGTAAACAACAGCATGATAAATGGAGAAGAAATTGAAATCATCAAGGATTTAATTCTGCTTGAATCAACAATCAGTGCCCGTGGAAGCAGCAGTCAAGAAATCAAACATTTTGCACTGAGCAAATCTGCAGCAAAAGACCTCTTTAAAGTTTTAAAAAGCAAAGATGTCACTTTGGTGACTAAGGTGTGCATGACCCAAGCCATGGTCTTTTCAATTGCCTCATATACATGTGAAAGCTAGATAATAAAAAAGGAAGACAGAAAAATAATTGATGCCTTCAAATTGTGGTGTTGATGAAGAATATTGACTGTATTGTGGACTTCCAGGAGAATGAACAAATCAGTCTTAGAAGAAACACAACTGGAAAGCTCCTTAGAAGTGAGGATGGCAAGACTTAGGCTCACTTACTTCAGACACATTATCGGGAAAGACCAATTGCTAGAAAAGAACATCATGGATGGTAAAGCAGAGAATCAGTGAAAAGAGGGAAATCCTCAGTGAGATGGATTGACGCAATAGCCACAACAATGGACTCAAACGTACATATGTACATATATACAAACAAACATACATACATCATGAAGATGGCATAGGATTGAGTAATATTTCTGTTTATACATAAGGTCACCATGAGTCAGAGCACACTCGACAGCAGCTAACAACAATGACAACTGGTCTGGATACTGAGGAGCCTCCTATGAAGGGAAAATTACAGCCTCTGGAAACTTCCCTACCTTATCCATAGCCATTTCTGCCTCTACTGCATCCCTGGAGGAACTTTGAGCTTGAAGTACAGCTCCACTCCATGCCACACCACACAGCAGGGCCATGAAACCTGGAGTCAATCCCTCATCCTGACAGTGTTAAGCCCCCATTCTCTTCTACTGCCAAAATGCCTAATCAAAACTGAGTGTATGCCAGCTGGCGGCATTGCTCCCCACGGTGGTCTTAGCAAGGCGTCCTGTGATAGGAGGCCTAAGTCATAAGCTTTCTGCAGCTAGAGGTTTCCTAAGCTTTTCGAAGCATGAGGAGCTAGCAGGGAGATTCCTGGGATGAAAACGTTGCCAGGAGTCCCCACAGCTAAGCCCAAGCTAATGCTTTTTCCAAGTGCTGAGAGCAAAATCGTGTCGTGGCTATTGTTTAGTCAGTGGTTCTCAAGTTTTTGCGGACATTCAAATCGCCCAGAGGCTTCTTAAAACATAGATGCTGGTCCCAATTCAGCGGATTTCGGGTGGGACCCTGGACTTTGCATTTCTAATAAGCTACCAGGGGTTTCTGGTGCTGCTGGTGTGGGGACGGCATTGAAAACCAATGGCTGGCTTAGTTACTTCGGGCTCTTTTTTCTCTGCATGATCTCCGCAAGGGATTCCACCTCTCTTGCAGGAAAGAAGAGAACGTGCTGATAGTGGACAGGTTAGTAGATCTGACCCTCTTTCTGGGGCCTGGCCTGGTACCTGTATACTTTCCTCCACACGGTCTACCTGGCTCAGGTATTGTCTTAGTCATCTAGTGCCGCTATAACAGAAATACCACAAGTGGATGGCTTTAACAAAGAGGAGTTTATTCTCTCACAGTCCAGTAGGCTACAAGTCCAAATTCAGGGCGTCAGCTCCAGGAGAAGGCGTTCTCTTTCTGTTAGCTCTGGAGGAAAGTCCTTGTGATGCATCAGTCTTCCCTTGATCTGGAAGTATCTCAGTGCAGGAACCTCAGGTCCAAAGGACGTGCTCTGCTCCCAGCACTGCTTTCTTGGTGGTGTGAGGTTCCCATGTGTCTCCGCTCACTTCTCTCTTTTATATATCAGAATAAATTGGCTTAAGACACTATTCAATCTTGTATACCTCATCAGTACAACTGCTGCTAACCCATCTTATTAGATTATAGTGATTGAATTTACAACACATAAGGAAATCACATCAGATTACAAAATGGTACACAATACAATACCAGGAATCATGATGCAGGCAAGTTGACAGATATTCAATCCATGACAAGTATAAAGGAGACAGAAAATTTCAGAATCTGCATCAGAGGATTAGCAGCATATTGAGTCATCAGACAACTGTTCTCTGGCTTTAAGGCATGGAATATAAACATATGTATACGCCAAGGTTTCTTAATCTGAACACTATTCACATCTTGGGCTGGAACATTCTCTGTTGTAGGGGCTGCCCTGTGCATTTTAGGGTGTTTAGCAGCATCCTTGACCTCTACCCACTAGACACCAGTAACACGCTTCCCTCCCTGCAGTCATGATAATCACAACTATCTCCAGACATTGCCAATGTCACCTGGGAAGGAGGGGGACAAAATTTCCCCCAGTTGAGAACTACTGATATATACTATAGCATGCTTACAACATACTTTATATACTTTAAAGCAGTCATTTGCAGTGGATTTTCCCAATGCAATTTGTCGTTTGATTTCTTGAATGCTGCTTCCATAGGCAGTGATTGTGGGTACAAACAAGTATAGGCATACCTTGTTTCATTGCTCTTCACTTTATTGAGCTTTGCAAATATTGTATTTTTTTACAAATTGAAGGTTTGTGGCAACCCTGCGTTGAGCAAGTCTATGGCACCATTTTTCCAACCAGCATGTGCTCACTTTATGTCTCTGTGTTACATTTTGGTAATCCTCACAATATTTCAAACTTTGTCATTATTATTATATCTGTTATGGTGATCTGTGATCAGTGATCTGGGATCTCTGATGTTACTATTGTAATTGTTTTTTACTCGTGTGTGATATTAATGATATTGTTCAATAATTTCTGCATTTTGTTAGATCACCTTTCTTTGAAATGGGCACAGATACGGATCTCTTCCAGTTTGTGGGCCAGGTAGCTGCTTCCAAATTTCTTGGCATAGACTTAGGGCTTACAGCATTGCATCTGTTTGTTGAAATATCTCAAATGGTATTCCGTCAATTTCTAGAGCCTTGTTTTTCACCAATGCCTTCAGTACAGCTTGGACTTCTTCCTTCCATACCATTGGTTCTTGATCATATGCTACCTCCTGAAATGGTTGGATGTCAACCAATTCTTTTCGGTACAGTGACTCTGTGTATTCTTCCATCTTCTTTTGATGCTTCCTCCATCGTTCAATATTTTGCCCATAGAATCCTTCAGTATTGCAATTTGAGGCTTGAATTTTTTTCTTCAGTTCTTTCAGCCTGAGAAATGCCGAGTGTGTTCTTCCCTTTTAGTTTTCTAACTCCAAGCCTTCGCACGTTTCGTTATAATACTTCACTGTGTCTTCTGGAGCTGCCCTTTGAAATCTTTTGTTTAGCTCTTTTACTTCATCATTTCTTCCTTTTGTTTTAGCTACTCTATATTCAAGAGCAAGTTTCAGAGTCTCTACTAACATCCATTTTGGTCATTTTCAATGACCTTTTGCTTTCTTCGTGTACAATGTCCTTCATGTCATACCACAACTCGTCTGGTCTTTGGTCATTACTGTTCAATGCGTCAAGCGTATTCTTGAGATGATCCCTAAATTCAGGTGCGATATTTTAAATTTCTTCAGCTTCAACTTGAACTTGCACATGAGCCATTGATGGTCTCTTCTGCAATTGGCCCCTGGCCTTGTTCTGACTGATGATATTGAGCTTCTCCATAGTCTTATTCCACCGATGTAGCCGATTTGATTCCACCTGGTGGGGCCCATGTGCATAGTCACCATTTATGTTGTCAAAAAAAGATATTTCCAATGAATAAGTCATTGGTCTTGCAAAATTCTATCATGTGACTCTGGTGTCATTTCAGTCACCAAGGACCTATTTTCCAAATAATGACCCTTCTTTTTTTGATTCCAACTTTCACATTCCAATCACCAGTAATTGTCAATGCATGTTCATTGCATGTTCAATCAATTTCAGACAGCAGAAGTTAGTAAAAATCTTCAATTTCTTCATCTTTGGCCTTAGTGGTTGGTGCGTAAATCTGAATAATGGTCATATTAACTGGTCTTCCTTGTAGGGATCTGGATATTATACTATCACTGACAGTGTTGTACTTCAGGATAGATCATAAAACGTTCTTTTTAATGAATGTGATGCCATTCCTCTTCGATTTGTCAGTTTTGTCATAGTAGACTATATAATTGTCTGATTTAAAATAGCCAATACCAGTTGATTTCAGCTTACTAATGCCTAGAATATTAATCTTTAGGTATTCCATTTCATTTTTGATGACTTGCAATTTTCCTAGATGCAAACTTTGTACATCCCATGTTCCAATTATTAGTGGATGTTTGCAGCTATTACTTCTCATATTGAGTCATGCCATATCAGCAAATGAGAGTCCTGAAAGCTTTACTCTGTCCATGTCTTCAAAGCTGACTCTAATTTGAGGAGGCAGCTCTTCCCCAGTCATATTCTGAGTGACTTCCAACCTGAGGGTCTCATCTTCTGGTACTATATCAGACAGTGTTCCACTTCTATTCATAAAGTTTTTACTGGCCAATTTTTTCAGAAGTAGATCTCCAGGTCCTTCTTCCTAGTCTGTCTTGGTCTGGAAACTCTGTTGAAACCTGTCCACCATGAGTGACCCTCTAGCATTTGAAATACCAGTGGCATAGCTTCCAGCATCACAGCAACATGCAAGCCACCACAGTACAACAAAGTGAGAGGAATGGTGGTCCTTTTCTGTAGAGAACCCTGATTACGACATGCTATTAAAAGAGTGTTTTGTGAGTGTTTGCATGGGTTTTTGTGCGTGTGACTGTGTGTGTGTGTGTGTGTGTGATGGTGAATTACTATGGGGATGGGGGTGAGACTTACAGGTGACTTACCCAGGTCACATGAATGAGACACAATTTGTCCACATTTTTCAAAGTCGGTTGCTATTTATGTCTCTTTTCTCTCTGGCTCAAGAAAAGCTTTCAATACGAAGTTAAAATAGTTGAGGGTTGCTGAGTGAGCCAGCAGGGCCATCCTCTCAAGAGAGTAATGGCCTTCGCCCCTAACGAGATCAAAACAGAAGGTTCAGCTGGAAATGGCCCCCACAAGCACTAGAGTAAACCAATAATGAAACAGCTTGGTGATTCCCCCCTGAGGTGAGATTGTCTCACTGTTCCAGCATGCTGTTGGGAGTGCTGGTGATGCCAGGCAGATGGGATTACAAAAATAATCACCCACCCAGAACACTGATTGCCATGTGGCAATGAATTTGTGTCCTGACTGCACTTACTGGAGTGGTTTTACCATCCAAACAAGATGAAGTGACTCTAATGGCCTCCACTTGGCACCATATGGCCCCTCTATGCTCGTATTCCCTGTGGTAGGCTTTTCTTTGGTCATATTTCTTTCTGTGAAATTTATTAAGAGGCAGAAAGGGAGTAATGATGAAATACTAAACCCTTACTTACCTGAGACTGGCTAAAGAAAAGGAAATTTTGTGGAAAATAAGTGGAAAGAAAAGAACAAATGAAATTGTAGCCCCTTTTCATTCTTTGACGACATCTTCAATAAAATCAGAGCTTCTTCAACTAAAGTTGTATGGTGCTGTTTTGTTCTGGGTATACTTTGTGTTTCTGGTAATATATTTTTAAAAAGTTCTGTCAATATGCAAAAAGTAGACATTTGAAATGATTAACAACCCATTATCAAACTAATAACTGTAATAAAGCTATACATATCAAGAGTCAACAAAGCATGTTTGTCTTAAATGTCTTGAAATATGAGTCAGACTTTGAGTTGATCTATATCTTTACCAAACTGTTCAGGAAATTCTAATGAAATGTTGTTAAGACACAAAGATACACAAATATATGATTACATCATTTCAGGGAATAAGGGAAATACTATAAGTTACATTTCAAGTTCCTTAAAACCTAATTTAAAAAAATAAGGAAGCTGTGGTTATTACAATTATTATTTTGATTTGCATGGTGTCGTGGATTGAATTTATCCCCCCAAAAATGTGTGTATCAATTTGGCTAGGCCATGATTCTCAGTATTCTGTGGTTGTCCTCCATTTTGTGATCGTAATTTTACGTTAAAGAGGATTAGGGTGGGATTGTAACACCACCCTTACCCAGGTCACATCCTGATCCAATGTAAAGGGAGTCTCCCTGGGGTGTGGCCTGCACCACCTTTTATCTCTCAAGAGATAAAAGGGAAGGGAAACAAGCAGAGAGTTGGGGACTTCATACCACCAAGAAAGCAGCACCAGGAGCAGAGTGTGTCCTTTGGTCCTGGGGTCTCTGTGCCTGAGAAGCTCCTCAACCAGGGGAAGATTGAGGACAAGGACCTTCCTCCAGAGCAGACAGAGACAGAAAGCCTTTCTTTGGAGTGGACGTCCTGAATTTGGACTTGTAGCCTATTAGACTGTGACAGAATAAATTTCTCTTTGTTAAAACAATCCACTTGTGGTGTTTCTGCTACGGCAGCACTAGATGACTAAGACACATGGTAACTTCCCTCCAGAGATATACTGATGAAGTTTGAGGTATATATATTCTTTGAAATGTGAAAAAATAATTAGATTGTGCAGCCTTCACTAAGTTACTTAACCTCTTAGCCGGTTACTGAAACTAGGCATCCATTCATTCACTTACACTTTCGTTAATTTATTAAACAGGCAT
The DNA here is from genome assembly GCF_000243295.1 of Trichechus manatus latirostris. Classification (NCBI taxonomy): domain Eukaryota; kingdom Metazoa; phylum Chordata; class Mammalia; order Sirenia; family Trichechidae; genus Trichechus; species Trichechus manatus. Next base: position 8,286,317 of record NW_004444037.1, on the reverse strand, counting down.
TTATTGGCTTCCTACTATGTGCTGAGCACTATTCTGAGTACTGAGGACATAGTGGTCAACAAGACAGACAAGGTCCTAGCTCTATTGGAATTGACATTTCCGATGGAGGAAATAGATGATTAAAATATAAACAATCAATAAATTAAAAATAATATCAGCTACTGAATTATAATAATAGCTCTTTCTTGTCATTCAGATCACAGCTGAAATCTTACTTCCCCAGAGAAGATTTCCCTCTCCAGCCAATCTTCCCATATGTATTTGATTAAATGCTATTGATCTAAATACAAATAGAAGGATTGAATGAAAAGAAAGAGTAGTCATAAAAATATTGGGAGAAGAGCATTTAAAACAGAGGGAATGGAAAATACAAAGTCATTTAGATGGAAGAAGGCTTGGTATGTTCAAGAATGAGAGAGAAATCCAGTCTGGCTGGAGGCTCCAATGAAGTAGGAGGAGAGTGGTACTGAAGTTGGTCAGCTGGATAGGTACATAAAGAGAAATTTTAAATGCCATGGTAAAGAGTTAGAGCTTTTATTCTGTAGGTGATGAAAAGTATGTATTATCTATTGCCCCCAAAATAACCAAACCCACTGCCACTAAGCCATTTCTGACACATAGCAAACCTATAGGGCAGAGCAGAACTACCCATAGAGTTTCCAAGGCTATCAATCTTTACCAAAGCAGACTGCCACATCTTTCTCCCCCAGAGCCACTGGTGGGTTCAAACCATCAACCTTTCGGTTAGCAGTCAAGCATTTTAACTACTGCGCCACCAGGGCTCCTTTTGTCTATTTCAGTGTAACAAATTATGATTGCTGCAATAGGTTTTATGTTTGCCTTGAAGCCATTTCTTAATTTTATCAAAGCGACATAAATGGTTGGTATTCAGCTGCTAACTGAAGGTCAGAGGTTCAAGTCCACCCAGAGGCACCTCAGAAGAAGGGTGTGGTGATCTGCTTCCAAAAAAATCAGTCATTGAAAACCCTATGGAACACAGTTCTACTCTTACACACATGGGGTCACAGTGAGTTGGAATTGACTCCTTGGCAACTGTTTTTTTGTTGTTGTTGTTGTTTGCTATTTGGAGAGGCTGAGAATTTTCAAAACTTGCAAGTCCTGTCTCCTTTTGTTTAACAGCCCTTACTTAATTTTATCTCTCTCCTCTTGCATTTTAATAAAAGCAGGAAGAAGAAACCGGATGGCACATTAAACACTGCCTGGAAGTCTCTTTACCTAGGTCACCCATTTCATTAGGCATATTTTCTACTTTTCATGTTACTAAACTTACTGCTACTATGTAACAAGGATCCTCATTCCTCCAGTTTCCAAAGCCATTTTCCTCCTTCTCTTTAAGTCCTCTTTAGGAGCCTTCTCTAAGGCCACTGAGCTTCTGCTAAGACTCAGTCAAAGCACCTTAGGCTTTCTCTAACACATTTCCCTGAAACTTATTTGAGCTTCCACCTACTGCCTTATTCCAAAGCCACTCCCATATTTTAAGTTTTTGTTATGGTAGTATCCAACTTCTAGGTACCAAAATCTATATTAGCTATTAACTGCTTTGTAACAAAATGCCCTAAAACTTAGTGGCTTAAAACAACAGATATTCTATTATTATTATTTCATATAATTTCTGAGGGCCAGGAATCAGAAAGCAGCTTAGTTGGGCATCTGGCTCTGAATATCTCATGAGGTTGTAATCAAGGTGTTGGCAAGGACTGCAATTATCTGAAAGGCTGACAAGAGCTGGAGAAGCTGCTTCCAAGAAGGCTTACACAAATGCTGGCAATTTGTTGTTGGATGTTGGCAGGAAGCCTCAGTTCCTTGCCATGTGGACCTTCCCATGGGGCTGCTGGAGTATTCTCATGACGTGGCAACTGGCTTTCCCCAAAGAAAGTGATATAATAGACAGCAAGATAAAAGGCACAGTGTCTTTTTTGTCCTAGCATTGAAATTGTCAAAGCATCATTTCTACGATATTCCAGTGGTTGCACAGGTCAGACCTATTCAATGTGAGAAGCAAATATACAAGGACATAAACAAGCAGACAGGGATTACTGGTGCCATCTTAGAGGCTGGCTACCACGAAAAGCCATTAGAAAGTTTTTAAGCAAGGGAATGACATGACCTGATTTCTATATTTCAAAGTTACAACTGCTGTTGTGGGGAGAACAGACTGTCGAGAGGCAAGAGTAGAAGATAGGATACTAGTTAAGAGTCCATTAGAGTAGTTCAGGTGAGAGATATTGGTGTCTTGGTGTCTCAGTTTCCTAGCGTTGCCATAACAAAATTCCACAAAATGGGTGGGTTTTAAAAACAAAAGTTTATTTTCTCACAGTTTTGGAGGCTAGAAGTCTGAATTCAAGGAGCCAGCAGGGCTATGCTTTCTCTCTTTGGCTCTAAAGGAATATCCTTCCTTGTCTCTTTCAGTTTCTGGTAGCCCAGGCATTTCCTGGAGTTTCTTGGCTTGTAGACAGATCCTCACATGCTGCCTTCCCCTGCCTGTGACTCTATGTCTGTGTCTGTTCTTCTCTTTTATAAACCACCACTTAGAAGGGATTAGGATTAGGGCCCACCCTATTCCCTACGACTTTGTGAACTGATAACATTGGTCATTGAGGAAATGTAAAGTGAAAACACAATGAGATACTACTTCACTTCCACTACAAAAAAAAAAAAAAAAAAAAACCTGTTTCCTCAAACAAGGTCACATTCACAGGTACTAAGGTTAGGACTCAACATATTTTTTTGAGGGATACAATTCAATCCATGACACTTGGACCAGAGTAACACCAGTGGAACAGAATTTAGGGAAATTCATTCAGGATATGTTTTGGAGTTGAGTAATCAAGACATGGAGCCCTTATGGTGCAGTGGTTAAGCACTTGGAGGCTAACAGAAATGTCGGCAGTTTGAGCTCACCAGCCACTGCGCAGGAGAAAGATGTGGCAGTCTGCTTTCGTAAAGATTACAGCCTTGGAAACCCTATAGGGCAGTTCTACTCTGTCCTATCAGGTAGCTATGAGTCGGAATTGACCCGATGGAAATGGGTTTGGTTTTGATTTTGGAAGCAAGATATACTGATGAATGTGGGTGAGAGAACGTAATTGAGCATGGTCCAACTGGGTGAATGGTGATTCCTGTTACTAAAATGGAGAAAAGTGGGGAAGAAGCAGTTTAAGATAGAATCAGAAGTTCTATTTGGGATGTACTCTGAGATGCCTATTACAAATCCAACTGGACATGTCAAGTACAAAGCTGCAAATAAGAATCCAGAGTTTAGGGAAAATGTTAGGGGCATAAAGAAGTTTAGGGGAATTATAAAGAACTAAAAAATTTGGCTCTAAGTAGGTAATCAATAAATCAGAAGATACTGTAGTTAAGAAACTCACTGAGTGATCTTCTTCTAAATGACTATCTGGGATTCCAGAATTTTTTTTTTTTCTGTTTTTAACAACAGCTTTATTGAGATATGTTTTAAATACCATAAAATTCACTCTTTTAGTGTGTACAATTCAGTAATTTTTAGTATATTCACAGGGTGATGATCATCACCATTATTGAATTTTAGAACATTTTCATGACCCCCAAAAAGAAATCCTATACCCATTAGTGGTCATTCCCCATTCTTCCCTCCCCTAGGCCTTGGAAACCACTGATCTAGCTTCTGTCTACGAATTTGCCTATTCTGAACATTTCATACAAATGAAGTCATACAATATGTGGTTTTTTATGACTGGCTTCTTTAAGTTAGCATGTTTTCAAGGTTAACCCATGTTGAACCATGTATTAGTACTTCATTCTTTTTTATGGCTGAGTAATATTTCATTGCATGGATATACTTTTGGTTTATTCATTTAAAGGTTGATGGCCATTTGGTCAGTTTCCACTTTTTTTGCTATTAAGAATAATGCTGCTATGACCATTCCTTTACAAGTTTTTGTGTGGATGTATGTTTTCAGTTCTCTTAGATACGTACTTAGGAGCAGAACTGCCGAATCCTATTGTAACTATAGGTCTAACTGTTTGAGGAACTGCCAAGTTGTTTCCAAAAGTGGCTGCACCATTTTACGTTCCCACCAACAATGAATGAGAGTTTCAATTTCTCCACATCCTCTCCAACATTTGTTAATTGTGTTTAAAAATCAGTAGTTAAGAGCTATGGCAAGCTGCTAACCAAAAGGTCGGCAGTTCAAATCTACCAGCCGCTCCTTTGAAACCCTGTGGGGCATTTCTACTCTGTCCTACAGGGTCGCTATGAGTCGGAATTGACTTGACTACAATGGGTTTGGTTTTTTTTTTAGTGGAAGTGAAGTGGTGTCTCATTGTGTTTTTGATTTGCATTTCTTTAATAACTAATGATATTAGGCATCTTTGCGAGTGTGTACTAGCAATTTAGGCACTTGCTTTGAGAAATGTCTGTTCAAATACTTTTCCCATTTTATTAATTAGGTAATTTGTCCTATTATTGTTGAGTTGTGTTATTTATATATTCTAGATACAAGTTCCTTATCAGATATTTGATTTATAAATATTTTCTCCCATTCTGTGGGTTGTCTTTTTACCTTCTTGATGGTGTTCTTTGAAGCATAGAAGTTTTTAATTTTGATGAAGTTCAATTTATTTTTATTTATTTTTGCTTATCTTTTTGTGTTGTTACTAATAAAACATTGCTTAACCCCAAGTCATGAAAATATACACTTATGTTTTCTTCTAAAGGTTTTATAATTTCAGTTTTACCTTTAGGTCTCTGATGCATTTTGAGTTAATTTTTGTATATGGTCAGGTAGGGGTCCAACTTCACTCTTTTGCTTGTGAGTATCCAATTGTCTAGCATCATTTGTCAATAAGACTATTCTTTCCCCATATTACTCTCTTTGCAACATTGTCAAAAGTTCAGCTGACCAAAAAGGTAAATGTTTCTTTCTGAACTCTCAGATCTATTCCATTGATCTATATATCTAGCCTTATGCAAATACCATATTGTCTTGATTATTGCTGCTTTGGACTAAGTTTTAAAATTGTGAAGTGTGAGTTCTCCAGCTTCATTCTTTAATATTGCTTTTCCTATTTGGGCCCCTTGTATATAATTTTAGGATCAGCTTGTTAATTTCTGCAAAAAGCTAAATGACAGTAATTTGATAGTGCGTGTTGTCTTACATCAATTTGGTGAGCATTGCCATCTTAAAAATATTAAGCATTCTGATCCGTGAACCCAGGAAGTTTTCCATTTATTTAGGTTTTCACTTTTTTCAACAATGTTTTGTAGCTTTTATTGTACAAGTCTTGCTCTTATTTTGTTAAATTTATTCCTAAGTATTTTATTTTATTTTTTGATGCTATTGTGAATGGAATTGTTTTCTTAATTTCATTTTCAGATTGTTCATTGTGAGTGGATATTAATACAATGGATATTTATATATTGGTCTTGTATCCTGCAGCCTTGCTGAACTCATAAGACTTTTTTTTTTTGTTTTTTTTATAGATATCTTAGGATTTTCTATATACAAGATCATGTCATCTGAGAATACTGAGAGTTTTACTTCCTGCTTTGTAATCTGGATGCCTTTTGTTTCATTTTCTTGCCTAACTGCCCTGGATAGAACTTTAAACCAAACTCAAGCCCATTGCCATCGAGTCAAATCTGACTCATAGAGAATTGCCCTATAGGGTTTCCAAGGAGCAGTTGGTGGATTAGTAACTGCCGACTTTTTGGTTAGCAGCTGAGCTCTTAACCACTATGCCACCAGGGGTCCGGATAGAACTTTAAAACCTATTAAATAAGTGTGGTGATAGCAGACATCACTGTCTTGTGCCGATCTAGAGAGAAAATCAGTCTTTCATCATTAAGTATGATGTTAGTTGTTGGTTTTTCATCAGTTTAAGGAGGTTCCCTTCTACTCCTAGTTTGTTGAGTGTTTTTATCTTGAAATATTATTGGAATTTATCAAATGCTTTTTCTTCATATATTTAGATGATCGTGTGATTTTGGTCCTTTGTTCTATTAATATGATGTATCCCATTAATTGATTTTTAGATGTTATATCAAACTTGCATTCCTGTGTTAAATGCCACTTGGCCTTGGTATATAATCATTTTTATATATATATATATGCTGTTGCATTTGCTTTGCTGATATTTTGTTCGGGATTCTTGCCTCTATGTTCATTGGGATTTCTTCTGTAGTTTTCATTTCTTAAGATGTCTTTGTCTATTTTTGGTATCAGGATAAAACTAGCATCATATAATGAGTTGGGGAATGTTCTCTCTTCTGTTATTTTTTGGAAGAGTTTGTAAAGAATTGATATTAATTCTTTTTTAAACATTTGGTAGAATGTAACAGTGAAGCCATATGGTCTGAACTTTTTTGGTGGAAAGTTTTAAAATTACTAATTCAATCTCTTTATTTAAATATCCTGTTTCTTCTTGATTCAGTTTTGGTAGTTTGTGCTTCTCCAGGAGTTTGTCCATTTCATCCAAGTAATCCAGTTGTTCATAGTATTTCCTTATAATCCTTTTTATTTCTGCAAGGTCAATGGTAATGTCTCCTCTTTCATTCATAATATTAGAAATTTGAGTCTTCTCTCTTTTATTCTTGTCAGTCTAGCTAAAGTTTTGTCAATTTTGTTCATCTTTTCAAGGAGGTGACTTTTCGTTTTGTTGATTTTCTCTATTGCAGTATTTCCTATTTCAATTATTTCCACTCTAATCTTTATTTCTTCCCTTCAGAGGGCTTTGGTTTAATTTGCTCTTCTTTTTCTAGTTTCTAATGGTTAAGACTTGGTTATTGATTTGAGGGCTTTCTTGTTTTTTTTTTAATATAAGTTTTTACAGCTATAAATTTGCCTCTGAGCTTTTGCTGCATCCCGTAAGTTTTGGTACGTTGTGTTTTCATTTTCATCATCTGAAAGTATTTTCTAATTTCCTTTGTGATTTCTTCTTCAACCCATTAGTTATTTAAGAGTGTTTTAGTAAATTTGAGATATTTGTGAATTTCTCTCTGTTATTGATTTCTAATTTCTTTTCATTGTGGTTGGGGAAGATACTTCCTATGATTTCAGTCCTTTTAAATTTACTGAGGTTGTTTTATGGACTAACATATGGTCCACTCTGAAGAATGTTCCATTTGCACTTGAGAAGAATATATATTTTGCTGTTGCTGGGTAGAGTATTCTACAGAGGTCTGTTAGGTCTAGTTGGCTTTAGTGTTGTTCAAGTCTTCTATATCCTTGTTGATCTTCTGCCTAGTTGTTCTATCCATTATTGAAAGTGGGGTATTTAAAGTTTCCAACTGTTATTTTTGAATTGTCTGTTTCTCCCTTTAACTATATCAGTTCTGTTTTGTGTATTTTGGAGCTCTATTGTTAAGTGAATATTTTTAATTGTTGTGTATTTTAATTTGTATGTTTTTAATTGTTATGTTTTTCTGGTAGGTTGAGTCTTTTATCTTTATCCAATGTCTTTCATCATTTTTAATAATTTTGTCTTAAGGTCTATTTTGTGTGATATTAGTATCTCCAGCTCTCTTCTGGTTATTATCTGCATGGTTTGTCTTTTCTCATCCTTTTACTTTTAATCTATTTGTGTGTTTGAATCTAAAGTGAGCCTCTTGTAAACACTGTAGAGTTTGATCATGGTTTTTTGTTTCTTTTGTGTTCTCTATATATCTTATGTCCTTTTTGATCCTCTATTTCTTCATTTTTTCACAGAAAGAATGACATGTGAAAGCTGGACAATGAAAAGGAAGACAGAAGAATTAATGCACTCAAATTGTGATGTTGGTGAAGAATATTGAATATACTGTAGACTGTCAGAAGAATGAACAAATCAGTCTTAGAAGAAGTACAATCAGAATGCTCCTGAGAAGAAGAATGGTAAGACTTTGGTTTGCTTCCTTTGGACATTGATTAGGAAAGACCAATTGCTAAAAAAGAACATCATGGTTGGTAAAGTGGAGGGTTGATAAAGGCAAAGGAGGCCTTCGGTGATATGGATTGACACAACAGTTGAGAAAATGGACTAAAACTTAGCAACGATTATAAAGACAGTGTAGGACCAGGTAACATTTCATTGTTATACATAAGGTCACTATATGAGTCAGAGCTGACTCAACGACAACTAACAACAGCGGCAACATTCTTCCATTACTGCCTTCTTTTGTATTAAATAGGTATTTTCTAGTGTACCATTTTAATTCCCTTATTGTTTCTTTTACCATATTTTTTTGTTTGTTTATTTTCTTAGTGATTGCCCCAGGACTACGATTAATATCATAATCTCACCTTTTAATAATCTAGTTCAGATTTATACCAACTTCATTTCAATAGTATACAAAAACTTTGCTTTTATATAACTCTATTCCCCCCCTGCTTTGTGCTATTATCATCATACAAACCATATCTTTATACATTCTAAGCCCATAAACACCATTTTAAAATTATTGTTTTATGCAGTTGTCTTTTAAATTGGATAGGAGAACAAAAGAGTTACAAACAGAAATGCCTTTTTTCTCTCTTTTATATTTACCTATGTAATTATGTTTGCTGGTGCTCTTTATTTCTTCATGTGAATTCCAGTTATTGTTTGGGGTCGTTTTATTTCATCTTGTAGGACTTCCTTCAGTATTTCTTGTAGGGCAAGTTGAATAGTGACAAATTCACTCAGTTTTTATTTATCTGGAAATGCCTTAACTTATACTTCATTTTTGAAGGATGGTTTTGTTGGATACAGAATTCTTGAATAACAGTTTTTTTCTTTTAGCACTTTGAATGTGTCATCCCACTGCTTTCTGGCCTGCATGATTTCTGGTAAGAAATCAGCTGTTATAGTCATCCCTCATCATCCGCGGGGGATTGGTACCAGGACCCCCATGCATACCAAAATCCAAGAATGCTGAAGTCCCTTATATAAAATGGAGTGGTATTTGCATGTAACCTAACCACATCCTTCCATATCCTTTAAATCATCTCTATATTACTTAAAATACCTAATACAATGTAAAAGCTATGTAAATAGTTGCTATATATTACTGTGTTGTTTAGGGAATAATGACAAGATGAGAGGCAAACAACAAGTACTAGAGAGAGACTAAGTATCTGTGAAATGGCGGGAGGCTACAGCAAGGTATGCCTACACATCACTTCATTTGCATGGATTCAGCGTAGTGCTCAGCACGTGGCAAATTCAAGTTTTGCTTTTCAGAATTTTCTTTCTTTTTTCTTTTAATATTTTTGATCATTGGTTGGTTGAATCTGTGGATGCGGAACCCATGGGTATGGAGGGCCAACTGTAATCTTAATGAGAATTCCTTGTAGGTGATGAGTTACTTTTCTATTACTACTTTCAAGATTCTCTCCTTTCCTTTTGACAGTTTGATTAGGATGTGTCTAGATGTGGATCTCTTGAGTTCATCTTACTTGCCATTTATTGAGCTTCTTGGGTGTTTAGATTAATTTTCTTTCATCAAATTCAGAAATTTTCAGCCATTATTCCTTCAAAAGGAGCCATGGTGGTGCAGTGGTTAAGCACTCAGCTGGTAACCGAAAGGTTGACAGTTTAAAACCACCAGCCACTCCACAGAAGGTTGTGGCGATCTGCTTCCATAATTTCAATCTTGGAAACCCTATGGGGCAGTTCTACCCTGTCCTATAGGGTCACTATGAGTCAAAATTGACTTGATGGCAACAGGTATTCCTTCAAATATTCTTTCTGCTCCTTTTTCTCTCTCCTCTCCTTCTGGGATTTCCTTTATGCATATGTTAGTTGGCTTACTGGTGTCTCAAAGGTCTCTGAGGCTCAGTTCATTCTTCTTCATTTTTTTATTCTTTCTATTCCTCAGACTGGATAACCTCAATTGATCTATCTTTAAGTTCACTAATTCCTTCTTCTGCCAACTCAAATTCTCTGTTGATTTCCTTTAGTGAATTTTTAATTTCAATTCTACTTTCCAACTCCATAATTTTTAGGTGGTTCATTTTTGTAATTTCTATCTCTTTATTGATAGTCTCTATTGATGAGACATAATTCTCATACTTTCTTTTAAATTTTCATACACAGTTTCTTTTAGTTCTTTGAACATATTTATAATATCAAATTTAAAGTTTTTTTTTTTCTAGAAAGTGAAACATCTGGATATCCTCAGGACAGTTTCTATTGACTTTTTTTTTTTTAATTTTGTTGTGCTTTAGGTGGAAGTTTACAGCACAAATTAGTTTCTCATTAAAAAATTTATACATAAATTGTTTTGTGACATTTGTTGCAATCTCTGCAATGTGTCAGCACAATTCCCTTTTCCACCCTGGGTTCTCTGTGTCCATCCATCCAGTTTTTCTATCCCTTCCTGCCTTCTCATCTTTTCTTTAGGCAGGAGTTGCCCATTTGGCCTCGCATACTTGATTGAACAAAGAAGCATTTTCCTCATATGTGTTATCTTTTGTTTTATAGGCCTGTCTAATCTTTGGCTGAAAAGTGGGCTTCAGAAGTGGCTTCAGTTCTGAGTTAGCAGGGTGTCCGGGGCCATAGTTTTGGGGGCTCCTCCAGTCTCTGTCAGACCAGTAAGTCTGCTCTTTTTTTGTGAATTTGAATTTTGTTCTGCGTTTTTCTTCCACTCTGTCTGGAACCCTCTACTGTAATCCCTATGACAGTGATAGGTGGTGGTAGCCAGGCATCATCCAGTTCTTCTGGGCTTAGGCTGGTGGAGGCTGTGGTTCATATGGTCCTTTAGTCCTTTGGGCTAATATTTTCCTTGTGCCTTTGGTTTTCTTCATTCTCCTTTGCTCCGGATGGGATGGAACCAATAGATGTATCTTAGATGGCCTCTTGCAAGCTTTTAAGACCTGGGCACTACTCACCAAAGTAGGATGTAGAACATTTTCTTTATGAACTATGTTATGCCAATTGAGATAGATGTCTCCAGCCCTTAGCGGCAACAACTTGGTCCCTCAGGGTGACTGGATGTCTAGGAAGCTTCTATGACTTTGCCTTGGTCAAATTGTGCAGCCTTCCCCTATTTTGTGTATTGCGTTTTCCTTCACCAAAGTTGTCACTTGTCTACTATCTAGTTAGTGATTTCCCTCCCCTGTCTTCCACTCTCTCATAACCATCAAAGTTTGTTTTTTTCTGTGTATAAATCTTTTCTTAAGTTTTTATAATAGTGGTCTCATACAATATTTGTCCTTTTGTGATTGACTTATTTCACTGAGCATAATGCCTCCAGATTCATCCATGTTGTAGGATGTTTTGCGGAGTCATCATTGTTCTTTATAGTTGGTAGTATTCTATTGTGTGTGTATACCATAATTTATCTATTCATCTGTTGATGGGCACTTAGGTTGTTTCCATCATTTTACTATTGTGAACAATGCTGCAATGAACATGGCTGTGCATATGTCTATTTGTGTGATGGCTCTTATTTCTCTAGGAGATAGTCCCAGGAGTGGGATTGCTGGATCATATGGTATTTCTCTTTTTAACTTTTAAAGGAGGTGCCATATGATTTTCCATAGTGGTTGCAACATTATACATTCCTACCAGCATTGCATAAGAGTTCCAATCTTCCCGCAACCTCTCCGACATTTATTATTTTCTTTCTTTTTTAATTAGTGCCAGTATTTTCAGGGTGAGATCATATTCTCATTGTATTTTTCATGTGCATTTCTCTAATAGTTAATGATCGTGAGCATTTCTTCATGTGTCTGTTGGCTGCCTGAAAGTCTTCTTTGGTGAAGTGTCTATTCATACCTTTTGCCCATTTTTTAATTGGATTATTTGTCTTTTTGTTTTTGAGTTGTGGAAGTACTTCGTAAATTTAGAGATTAGACCCTTGTCAGGTATGTCATAGACTAATTTTTTTCCCAGCCTGTAGGTTCTCTTTTTACTCTTTTGGTGAAGTCTTTTGATGAGCATTAAATGTTTAGTTTTTAGGAGCCCCCAGTTATCAAGTTTATCTTCTGGTGTTTGTGCATTGTTAATTATGGTTTTTATTGTATTTATGCCATGTATTAGGACCTTTAGTGTTGTCTCTTTTTTCTTCCATAATGTTTATCGTTTTAGGTTTTATATTTAGATCTTTGATCCATTTTGAATAGGTTACTGTGTATGGTGTGAGGTATGGGTTCTGTTTCATTTTTTTACAGATGGACATCCATTTATGCCAGCACCGCTTGTTAAAGAAACTGTCTTTTCCCTCATTTAATGGACTTTAGCCCTTGTCAAATATCAGCTGCCCGCAGGTGGGTAGATTTATGTTTGGGTTCTCAATTCTGTTCCATTGGTCTATATGTCTGTTGTTGTACAAGTACCAGGCTGTTTTGACTACCATGGCTGTATAGTAGGTTCTAAAATCAGGTAGTGTGAGGTCTCTGACTTTGTTCCTCTTCTCCAATAATGCTTTACTTAACCAGGGCCTCTACCCTTTCCGTATAAAGTTGGTGATTAGTTTTTCCATCTCTTTAAAGAATGCTGTTGGTATTTGGATTGAGATTGCATTATATTTGTAGACTGCTTTGGGCAGAATTGACATTTTCACAACGTTGAGTCTACCTATCCATGAGGAGTACGGTGTGTTTTTCCATTTATGTAGTTCTCTTTTGGTTTCTTGCAGTAGTGTTGTAGTTTTCTTTGTATAGGTCTTTTATCTCCCTAGTTAGATTTATTCCGAAGTATTTTATATTTTGGGGGGTATTGTAAATGGTATTGATTTCCTGAATTCTTTTTTGAAGTTCTCTTTGTTGGTGTAGAGGAATCCAACGGATTTTTGTATGTTAATTTTGTATCCTGCTACTTTGCTGAAAACTTCTGTCTTAGTTATATAGAGCTGCTATAACAGAAATACCACAAGTGGACGGCTTTAACAAACAGAAATTTATTTTCTCATAGTCTAGGAGGCTAGAAGTCTGAATTCAAGGCACCAGCTCCATGGGAAGGCTTTCTCTGTCTGTCGGTTCTGGGGAAAGTCCTGGCCGTCTTCAGTTGTATGTAGGAGTTTCTCAGTACAGGGACCCCGGGTCCAAAGGACATGCTATGCTCTGCTACCAGCTTTTCTTTGTCAGTGGTAGGAGCTCCCTCTCTTCTCTGCTTGCTTCCCTCTTTTATATCTCAAAAGAGATTGTCTCAAGATACAACCTAATCCTATAGATTGTTTCATCTCATTAACATAACTGCCTCTAATCCTGCCTAATTAACACCATAGAGTTAAGGATTTACCAAACATAGAATAATTACATCAGATCACAAAATGAAGGACAACCACACAATACTGGGAATCTTGGCCTAGCCAAGTTGACACATATTTTAAGGGGACACAATTCAATCCAAGACACCTTCTAGTAGTTCCAGTAGCTTTCTTGTTGTTTCTTTGCGATTTTCTATGTATAGGATCATATCATTTGTGGATATGGATAGTTTTACCTTTTTCTTACCAGTTTGGACATGTTTTCTTTCTTTTTTTTTTTTTTTTGCCTTATTTCTCTAGCTAGGACTTCCAGCACAATGTTGAATAAGAGTGGTGATAAAGGGCATCTTTGTCTGGTTCACATTCGCAAGGGAATACTTGTAGTCTCTCATCACTGAAAGTAGTGTTGGCTATTGGTTTTGTATAAATGCTCTTTATTATGTTGAGGAATTTTCTTCTATTCTTATTTTGCTGAGTTTTTATCAGGAATGTGTATTGGACTTTGTCAAATGGCTTTTCTGCATCAATTGAGATGATCATGTGTTTCTTTTCATTTGTTCTATTTATGTGGTGGATTATGTTGTTTGATTTTCTAATGTTGAACCATCCTTGCATACCTGGTATGAATCCCACTTGGTCATGATGTATTATTTTTTTAATATGCTGTTGAATTATACTGGCTAGAATTTTGTTGAGAATTTTTGCATCTCTGTTCATGAGGGATATTGGTCTGCAGTTTTATTTTTTCTTTTTTTTTGTGTGGTGTCTTTGCCTGGTTTTGGTATCAGGGTTATGCTGGCTTCATAGAATGAATTCAGGAGTATTCCTTCCTTTTATATGCTCTGAAATAGTTTGAGTAGTATAGGTGTGAGCTCTTTTCTGAATGTTTGGTAGAATTCTCCTGTGAAACTGTTTGGGCCAGGGCTTTTTTGTTGTTGTTGGGAGTTTTTTTATTGCCTCTTCAATCTCTTCTTTTGTTATGGGTCCGTTTAGTTTTTCTACTTCAGTTTGTTAGTTTATATAGTAATGTGTTTCTAGACATTTTTGGCTAGAAACTATTTCCTCTAGTTTCAAATTTGTTAAGAGTACTGTTGTTCATAGTATTGTTATGATCCTTTTTATTTCAGTTGGATCTGTTGCAATATTACTCATCTCATTTCTTATTTGGGTTATTTACTTCCTCTCCTGCTTTTCTTTAGTCAGGCCAATGAGTTGTCAATTTTGTTGATCCTTTCAAAGCACCAACTTCTGGTCTTGTTGATTCTTTCTATTGTTTTTCTCTTCTGTATTTCCTTTATTTCTGCTCTAATCTTGATTATTTCCTTTCTTCTGGTGACTGTGGGCTTCTTTTGCTGCTTTCTTTCTATTTGTTCAAGTTGTAGGGTTAATGTTTTGATTTTGGTCCTTTCTTCTTTTTTGATGTGTGCATTTATTGCTATAAATTGACCTCTGCGCGCTGCTTTTGCTGTGTCCCAAAGGTTTTGGTAAGTATGTTTTCATTTTCATTTGACTCTAAATTTTTTTATTCCAGCTTTGATTTCTTCTATTATGCAGTGGTATTTAAGCAAAGTGTTATTCAGTTTCTATGTATTTGATTTTTTTCCTTGCTCTTCCTGTTATTGATTTCTACTTTTATGGCACTGTGATCAGAGAAAATGCTTTGTATTATTTTGATATTTTGGATTCTGTTGAGGCTTGTTTTTGTGGCCTAAAATGTGATCTATTCTGTAGAATGTTCCATGTGCATTGGAAAATAATGTATACTTTGCTGCTGTTGGGTAGAGTGTTCTATATATGTTTATGAGGTCGAGTTGGTTGATTCTGACATTTAGATCATCTGTATTTTTATTGAGTTTCTTTCTAGATGTTCTGTCCTTCACCAAAAGCAATGCGTTGAAGTCTCCTACTATTATTGTGGAACTGTTTATTTCTCTTTGCAACACTGTTAGAGTTTGTTTTATGTATATTGGAGCACTGTCATTGGGTGCATATATATTTATTGTGGTTATATCCTCCTGGTGTATTAACCCTTTAATCACTATATGGTGTCCTTCCTTATCCTTTATGGTGGATTTTGTTTTAAAGTCTATTTTATTAGAGATTAGTATTGCCACTTCTCTTTTTTGGTTATTGTTTGCTTGATGTGATGGTTGAGGTTGTATGTCAGCTTGGTTGAGCCATGATTCTCAGTGGTTTGGCAGTTGTATGATGTTGTGATCACCTCCATGATGGGATCTGCTGTGAGTAGCCAATCAGCTGAAAGGGAGGTTCTTTGGTCATGTGGCTTGCATCAAATATAAATGGACATTCTGGCAAGGCTTGTGAGCTTTTTGCTCATGCTGGAAACTGCAGCGGGCTCCTGTTTTTCTGATCTCCAGTTCTTGGGACTTGAGTTAGCAGGTTACCTGTGGTATTGCCTGCTGATCTTGGGATTCATCAACCTTTGCACCCTGTGAGCAAGAGCCCTGCTCTCTGACCTGCCTATCCTGGGTTCAGTAGCCCCTGTGGCTATATGAATCAGGAGAAGCCTCTATCCCGACCCATGAACTTGGGATGTTCCAGCATCTATGATCACGTGAGCTGTTTCCTTGATATAAATCTCTCTCTATATATATTTATACACTTTACTGGTTTTGCTTTTCTAGAGAACACAGCCTAAGACACTTGATATATTTTTTTCCATCTTTTAAGTTTTAGTTTGTGTATAGCTTTGTGTCTAAGGTGTGTCTCTTGTAGACAGCATATAGATGCACTGTGTTTTTTTAATCCATTTTGCACTCTCTGTCTCTTTAATGGTGCATTTAAGCCATTTACACTCAGTGTAATTAGCGATAGGTGTGCGTTTACTGCTGTCATTTTGGCGTACTTTTTTTTGTGGTGTTGATGATTTCTTTGTTATGCTTAATTTTCTGTGCTGAGTTTTTTTTTTCCAATTGTACTTTAGATGAAGGTTTACGGAACAAACTAGCTTCTCATTAAACAATTAGCACACACATTGTTTTGTGACATTGATTACCAACCCCACGACATGTCAACACTCTCCGTTCTCGACCTTGGGTTCCCCATTACCAGCTTTCCTTTCCCCTCCTGCTTTCTAGTCCTTGCCCTTGGGCTGATGTGTCCATTTAGTCTCATTTTGTTTTATGGGCCTGTCTAATCTTTGGCTAAAGGGTGAACATCAGGAATGACTTCATTACTGAGCTAAAAGTGTGTCCGGGGGGTCATACTCTCAGGGTTTCGCCAGTTTTTTTTCATGCTAGTAAGTCTGACTTTTTTTGGGAGTTAGAATTTTATTCTATATTTTTCTCCAGCTCTGTCCAGGGCCCTCTATTGTGATCCCTGTCAGAGCAGTCAGTGGTGGTAGCCAGGCACCATCTAGTTGTTCTGGACTCAGTCTGGTGACGAATGTGGTAGTTGTGGTCCATTACTCTTTTAGACTAATCTTTCCCTTGTATCTTTGGTTTTCTTTATTCTCCCTTGCTCCCTTTAGGGTGAGACCAGTGGAAGATGTTAGATGACCACTCACAAGCTTTTAAGACCCCAGACACTACTCATCAAAGTAGAAAGTACAGCATTTTCTTTATAAACTATGTTATACCAATTCAGCTAGGTGTTCCCCGAGACCATGGTCCCCACAGCCCTCAGCCCAGTAATTCCATCCCTCAGGAGTTTGGATGTGTCTATGGAGATTCCATGACCTTGTGTGCTGAGTTCTTTTCATTTATGTAATTTCTTTTCACATTTTTCATTATCATTGAATTTGTGTTTGTTGAGTCTTTATATTTTTCTTCTTTTTTACTTTGATGAGTAGGTTTGTTATCTTCCTTTGTGGTTACCTTGAAGTTTACCTTTATTTTCCTAAGTTTAAACCAGTCTTTTATTTCTTGATATCTCCTTGACTTCTCCATGTGGAAGTTCTATAGCTACACCATTTATTCCCTCTTTTTTAACATTGTTGTCATTTATATGTTGACATCTCTGGTTCTCTATTTCCAGTCTTTTAGCTTTGTTTTATTTTTTGAGAATTCCTTATCTGGGTTGGTATCTTACTGATCTGTCCCGTATCTTAGTCTTAGATTGGGTCTGGTGTTGTTGGTTCCCTAACTGAAGGACTCCCTTTAATATATCTTGTCAGTTCAGACTGTTTTTTACAAATTCTCTTAATTTTTTTTGTATCTGGAAATGTCCTAATTTCACCACTGTATTTGAGAGACAACTTTACAGGGTATATAATTCTTGGCTGGTAATATTTTTCCTTCAAGGCTTTATATATATCATCCCATTGTCTTCTTGCCTGCATGATTTCTGCTGACCAACCAGAGCTTAGCCTTATTGGTTCTCTGTTGTAAGTGACTTTTTGTTTTTCCCTAGCTGCTCTCAGGATTCCTTCTTTGTCTTTGGTTTTGGCAAGTTTGATTATGATATGTCTTAGTGATTTCCTTTTGGGGTCTATCCTTTATGGGGTTTGTTGAGCTTCTTGGTTGAGTATCTTCTCATCTTTCTTGATATTAGGGAAGTTTTCTGCCTGCATATCTTCAACTGTTCTCTCTGTGTTTTGCATTGTCCTTCCTCCCCCGTTCTAGAACTCTGATCACACGTAAGTTTTTCCTCTTGATAGTGTCCCACATAATTCTTAGGCTTTCTTCATTTTTCTTCATTCTTTTTTCTGATTTTTCCTCAAACTAATTGGTGTCAAGAGATATGTCTTCATTTTCACTAATTTTGTCTTCCATTGTCTCAATTATGTTCCTATGTCCTTCTATTGCGTTGTCAAATTCTGAAATTTTATTGCTAATCTTTTGGATTTCTAGTTGATGTTTTTGTATGATTTCTAGTAGCCTATTTATCTCTCATTTTCTTCTTGTATTGTTCTCCTGAATTATTTTATTGCTTTGTCTGTGTTTTCCTTGGTTTTATCTGTGTTTTTCTTGATCTCTTTCCTGATATCGTGTAGAGCTCTGTATGTTAGTCTTTTGAATTCTTTATCAGGTAGTTCCATTGCCTTATCATCCTCTGGAAGATTTACTGGTTCTTTATTTCAGTTGCTTGCTCAAGCCATCTTGTTCTGCTTCTTTATATGATTTGATATTGTCTGTTGTCTCTGATGGATCAAGAAGTTATTATATTTATTTATTATATGTTCATTTGCTGTGTTCTGAATTTTTGTTTTGTTTTGATATACCTAAGTAGGCTGGCCATGTGTGCTACTCTGGTCCACTAATCTGGCCACATTGAAGCTCTCACCTCCTGTGTCTGGGTGGGTGGAGCAGCGACTAAGTGTGTGGGCATGGGTCCCTCTTAGCTGGTCTTCAAGGCTGCTGAGGATGTAGGTGGCATTTCTGGTGAAGTGATGTATCTGTCCTGCTGGTCAACTGGTCGTGAGTGCAGGGGGTGTTCTCCTTGGTCATTGGGTTGGGTGTTGTGTGTGTGCTCTGCCACTTGTCAGTTGGTTGGGGTGAAAGCACTCAGGTCATCAGTCAATGTGTGGGTGGTGCAGAGACTCTCACCAGCAGTGCTGGGCAGGCAGGGCTGCACGGGGGTGTTTGGTGTGGGCACAAGTCTCTGATTTTGGGTGGGCGAAATAGGAAGGGGGGGCGGGGGGATGTTGCCTGCCCAGGGGTGCTCAGTTTGAGGGCATGCCCCTGTCCACTAGAGTGCATCATGAGGGAAGTTGTGCAGTTAGTCCTCAGGTGCCCGGTGCTGTTGACTGGAGAGGTTGTGAGGTGCCCTTCCTCAGGCCCCTGGTGCAGGCAGCTGGATGGAGTGGGCCCCCGGTGTGGGTGGTTGAGCTCCTGTCTTAAGGGGTAGGGCAGTGGTGAATGTTTCTGGGCTGCAGTCACAAGCAGGGGTAGGGGTGAGGCAGGTGGGAGTGCTCCCCAGGCCCGTAGACTTCCTGCACAGGGGGCTGGGTTGTGTACAGTGAGAGGGGTCAGTGCAGTTAACTTTCTCAGGGCATGAAGCACTTCTGTTTGACTTTGGCTATGAATGCAGAGTTGTCCCTGCTTGTCTGCACTAGGTGGAGTGGGTTTCTCCAGAATGCCACTTGTTTTGCTCAATATGGCCACACTGTGCAGGCTTGGCCAGTAGGGCACTGGCACTGGCAACCTGAGGGACAAAAGATGCTGCAAGTTTGTGGACCTCCTGTGTCAGTGGCTGGGTGAAGGGGCGGGCACCTCCAGACCAGGCCGAGAGCTCCCAGCTTAGGTGTCGAATACCACAGATCTGCAGCTGCAAGCGAGGAAAGGGGATATGAGAGGAAGGTGGGAGTGCCCCCCAGGCCTGGACCTCCAGCATGGGGTGCTAGTGTGTGCATGGTGTGTTGGGTTCCTACACTTAACTTTCACAGGGTTAGAAGCCCTCCTGTATGGCACCTGACTTGCATGCAGAGTCACTCCCACTTTGTTGCTGCAAGTGAAGTGGGCTTCAGCTTGGAATGCTGCCTGCCTTGTCCCAATATGGCCATGCTGTGCTAGCTCAGCCAGCAAGGCACTGGCACAGGTGATTGGAGGGAGTGGAAGGCGCTGCAAACCCATGGAACACCAGTGCTAGTGGCTGGGCAAAGGGGTCGGCACCTCCAGATAAGGCCCTGAGCTCCCGGCTTAGGGGGTGTGGTGATGGTATTGAAAGTGGCTGGCCTGGAGTCACAAGTGGGGAGAGAGAATGGGAGAGGAGGGTAGAAGTGCCACTCAGGCCCATGGAGCTCTGCCACGTAGAGGCTGGGTTCTGCATGGTGGGCCAGGTGTATGTAGTTAACTTTCTCAAGGCAGGAAGCACTCCTAGCTTGCTGTGGAGGTGCATGCAGTCATTCCTGCTTAGCTGTACCAGGTAGGGTGGGGTTTGGCTGAGAATTCTGCTTGCTTGTCTCAATATGTTCACGCTGTGCAGATTTGGCTAGCAGGATGCCAGCAATCCATAATTCTCTGTTTCCACTCTTTTTGAATTGTCCCTCCTGCCTATTGCTCAGTCCGATTCTTCAGCCTTGTCTTTCATTCTTTGGGTTCCTAAATTGTCATATATATCTGATTCATTGTTTTTCTGTTTTTTGATTGTAAGAGGGACCATATGAAGTGTGTGAATACTCTGCCATCTTGGACCACCTCTCTATTGACTTCTTTTGTCCCTGTGTATGGGTCGCACTTTCTTGTTTCTTTGTGTATGTCATAATTTTTTATTAAACACTGGTCATTTGAAATAATATAATGCGGCAGCCATGGAAATCAGATTTATTCTGTCCCCAAGTTTTGTTGTTATTGCTCTTTGTTGTTGTTGCTGTTCATTTGTTTCATGACTTTCCTATATTATTTCTGTAGTGTTTTATTCTTTGTCATGAACAGGCATTGAGGTTTCTGCTTAGTTAACTTAGTGGTTGGGTAAGATATGCTTAAATGCCTTAAACCAATATGTCTCCTACCCTTTGCTGAGGGACTCTGCATGTGTGTTGGACAGTACCTTTGATGTTCAAGTAGTTTACAACTTTAGCCTTCACTTCCTGCTTGCCCAGAAACTCAAGGTCAACCAGAGGTGAGATATTGGGCCCTTTTCAGGTTTTTTCTGTATATAGTCACAGCCCTGTGCATGCATGTGGTCTTCTAGATTCACAGGAGTAAGTCAGAGCTTATCAAAGCCACTTATGGACATCCTACTCCCCAGATTTTTTTTGTTTTGTTTTTAACCAGTTTGCAGTTTGCTCCAACTGATATTATGGCCTTAGGTAGTTGTGGTGTTAAACAATTGCCGCCAATTATTTTCAACAAAGACCCTAGGGATAGGACTTTCCCCACTGAGTAGGCCCTGGGGCTTTTTAAGGGAGTTTCCAGATTGATAAAATAGTGACAGTTCTCTGGGGATGGAGCTTTTTAGAGTGTTCCAAACCCATGATATCCCTATAGTGTTTGTTAGGCTGCTGGTTTTCAGAGATAACATGGTTCCAAGTCATCTAGGTTTTAAGGCTATTGTGGATCTGGGAAGAGGAGGGTGAGAGTAGGGAAAGTTAACACACCACAAACCTCACTGTTTTTACTGAGATTCAGCCATTTTTCTTTAATAGATCCTTCTCAGATTGTTGCAAATTTTAATTTCTAGAGTTCTGAAAAAGTTGATATTGACCATTTTTGCCTGTTGTGGATTGAATTTTGTACCCCCTAAAATATGTTGTAAATCCTAACCCCTATATCTATGGACGTAATCTCATTTGGAAATAGGGTTTTCTTTGTTAAGTTAATGAGGCCATATCAGTGTAGAGTGTGTCTTAAGCCAATCACCTTTTTAAAATTAATATTTTATTGTATTTTTGGTAAAAGTGTACACAGCAAAATAGGTTCCCGTTCAACAATTTCTGCACATATTGTTCAGTGACATTGGTTACACTCTTCACATTTTATCAACATTCTCATTATTTCTATCTTAGTTGTTCTGTTCCCATTAACCTAGTCTCACTGCACCCCAACATTCTCATCTATGCTTTAGAGTAATTGTTTACCATTTGACATCATATAGGTTATTTTTTAAAAGAGTGCAGTACTCAAGGGTGATATTCTTTACTTTATGAGCTAACCTGCTATCTAGCTAAAAGGTAAGTTCAGGGGATACTTTTGGTTCAAAGTTTAAAGAATATCTCAGGGCAATAGTCTCGGTGATTCTTCCAGTTTTGACTGGTCCAGTAAGTCTAATTTTTTGAGAATTTGAAGTTCTGTTCCACATTTTTCTCCCATTCTATTAAAATCCATCTTGTAGCCCTGATCAGAAATTTGGTAGTGGTAGCTGGGTACCATCTAGTTCTCTGGTCTCAGGGTAGAGGAGGCTATGGTTCATGTAGACAATTAGTCCTGTTGCGTAATTTCTTCTCTGAATTTTGGGTTTCTTTCTTTCTCTATGGCTCCAGGTAAGTAAAAACAAATAGTTGTATCTTAGCCAATCACTTTTGACATATAAAAATTGGCTGCTATGCCAATTTTTTTTTTACATGTTGCTGTAAAAAAAGTAGCATAGCATGCTGACAAAAATACCTCATGAATGGAAGGTTTGGTTGGCAAACAAACGTAGAAGGTGTACATTATTTGTGTAAAAATACGATAGATGCCATGCTGCATGAAGATCACTAATGAACTGAGAAACAGAAGCTGAAAAGAGAGAAGGACGTTCCCCCAGATCTGACATAGAGAGAAAGACTTCCCCTAGAGCCAGTGCCCTAAATTTGGACTTCTGGCCTCCTAAACTTTGAAAAAATAAATTTCTGCTCACTAAAGCCACTTAATAGTATTTTTGTTATAGCAACACTAAGAAACTAAGACACCAGTGTTCTCATTCCTTTTATGGAGGAGTGGATTTTATAATGTCCTGCCTTCACCTTTCCAGAAGTATTTCTGGCACCCCTGATTCTTATAATTTAGAGATAGGAAGGGATTTTAAAGAAATATTGGTCTAATCTCTCTTATAATGAGTGTTCCTAGTGATTTTTAGTGGTTCAGATAGATTACCACTCATATAATGCTGTAGAATTTCCAATGATAGATTACTCATTCCTCAAAAAACAACAGTTTCTATTAATTTTTAATTTTTTTTTTGACCCATAACCTCCCTCCTAGTTTGGTTCTCAAATAAAAGACCTACATGGCACATTTTCACACTGTACATGCCTTTTAGCATTATTTTTCCCATGAAACATATCCAATTTCTTCACGTTTCTTGTATGACGTTATTTACAGATTTCTGTTTCCATGTTTGGTTTAGTGATATCCTGTTTACTCTGTGGCATACAGAATGAAATTTTTTACTTCAAATGTGTTCTGGCTTGAGTGAAATACATCGATGAGACTGTTATATCCTGTGAGCTGGATGCTACCATTCTATTAATATAGCTTGTACTATAGCCTAAGGAGACCTGGTGGCACAGTGGTTAAGCGCTTAGCTGCTAACCGAAAGGTTGGCAGTTCAAACTCACCAGCTGCTCCACGGGGGAAAGATGTGGCTGTCTGCTTCCTTAAAGATTATAGCCTTGGAGACCCCATAGGGCCGTTCTATTTTGTCCTATAGGGTCACTATGAGTCGTAATCAGCTCAACGGCATCAGGTTTGGTTTGGTTTTTTGTATACTATAGCCTATGTGTGTGAAAGCTGGACAATGAATAAGGAAAACTGAAGAATTGATGCATATGAATTATGGTGTTGGTGAACAATATTGACTATACCATAGACTGCCAGAATAATGAACAAATCTGTCTTCAAAGTATAGCCAGAATCCAAACTCCCTGAGGGACTGAATTGCTGGGTGGAGGGCTGGGGGGACCATGGTCTCGGGGAACATCTAGCTCAATTGGCATAACACAGTTTATACAGACAATGTTCTACATTCTACCTTGGTGAGTAGCGTCTGGGGTCTTAAAAGCCTATGAGCAGCCATCTAAGATACTCCACTGGTCTCATCCCTCCGGGAGCAAGAGAGAATGAAGAAAACAGGATACAAGGAAAAGATTAGTCTGAAGGACTAATTGTCCACAGCTACCAAGGCCTCCATCAGACTGAGTCCAGTACAGCTAGATGGTGCCCGACTACCACCACCGACTGCTCTGACTGGGATCACAACAGAGGGTTCTGAACAGAGCTGGATAAGGATGTAGAACAAAATTCTAACTCACAAAAAAAGACCAGATTTACTGGCCTAAAGGAGACTGGAGAAACCCCTAGAGTATGGCCCCCAGACACCGTTTTAGCTCAGTGGTGAAGTCATTTCCGAGGTTCACTGTTCAGCCTGGGAGTGGACAGCCCCATAAAACC
>NW_004444037.1:8232516-8262206 GCF_000243295.1 Trichechus manatus latirostris | reverse complement strand
GGTCGAGAAGGGAGAGGGTTGACATGTTGTGGGGTTGTTAACCAATGTCATAAAACAATATGTGTACTACTGTTTCATGAGAAACTATTTGTTCTGTAAACCTTCACCTGAAGTACAACAAAAAAAGAAAAAAAAAGTATAGCCAGAATGCTCCTTAGAAGCAAGGATGGCAAGACTTTGTCTCCATGTACTTTGGACATGTTATAGGGAGGGACAAGTCCTTGGAGAAGGGCATCATGCTTGGTGTCATAGAGGGTCAGTGAAAAAGAGGAAGACCCTCAACGAGATGGACTGACACAATGGCTACAACAATGGGCTCAAACATAGCATGATTGTGAGGATGGCTTAGGATCGGGCAGTTTTGTTCTGTTGTACAACAACGTAGCTAGCCTATGCCGGCACGTCACATGTTCGCCCACATATAGTACCTTGTTCAAAGTAGGCATTCAACAAAGATTTGTTGAAATAATTAATTTGTGGTCAACGAGTAGAAAGAACACAGAACTGGGAGTCAGTAGGTGTTTGTCGTTTTTCATTTTGTAAATTCTGACTTAAGACACTAAAAGAATATTTGCTTTCCTTGGGTTTGATAAGTTAATATGCCAGAACTTGTTTTTGCTGAGTCATTTGGTTATACATGTTTGCAGATGCTGGATCTCTACTCTGTTGCACAGAAATCATGAACGATAAAGGATTCCTGGAGCCCAAGACACTCTGAATTATTAGTACTTAAACAATTTAAAACCTTCCCAGATCACATCTAGTAAGAGAGGTTCAGAAACTCCAAATTTTGCCCTCCAGGAGGAATCCGTACATACAATCTCACTTGTCACATAGCATTTTAGGGTTAGCATTCCGTGTCTTATGGATTCCTCCTTCCAGCTGGTGTATGAATTCAAATCCAAAAGTTTTATAGGATCTGCTGCACAGGTCAAAAAAGATCAAGAAAGTCAATGGGGAGAAATGGATGTTCAATTCTTGTGCTGACTTCACTCTCTGCATCTTGAATGCTCCCAGTTCATAACAGTCAAACATTTCCATTGGGGATCCTGTTCACTACAAGCCATGCAATCATCACTCCAGACATGGCTATAAAACTTGCACTAATACAAGTGGGGTTCCATCCAACATTTTAAGATGAGCTCAACGAGAGACAGAAGTTTTGCTTAAGATTGCCAGGTGCATATATTAACAGAAGAAGCCAGTATAAAAATCTGCAGTGTTGTGAAAACAACTGAAACTGTGATTATCCTTGGAAAAAAATATTAGTGTTGTCAGTAATCTTTCTCTACCAGGTGTTTCTAATTACTTCACATACCCACAGACTCTGTCTCCCTGTGCAGTTCTGTGTCCTCTTCCCAACAAAGCTTTTTAAGACAAAATTTTACAATACCCACAGCTGAAGCTGTGGTTCAACACCCTCTCCTGCTTTAATTCTTGAATTGCCTATCAGAAACCTGCAATATTGTCAGGATATTAAGGATATTAGTGTTCATGGTATGCATGTTGGACATTGGGTTAGGCATACTAGAAGGAAATCTCAAAGAAATCAAATATTTCTACAATAGATTTAGTGGTTTAGGGTGATGATGTACTGGAGTATGAGTTGGACAAATACCTTCTCCAACTACAGAAAGGAAAAAAAAATGTGTAACATTTAGAAACACAATCAAACTGTCAAAAATACATCAAATCTTCTACGTATGCTGTGACAAATAAGGACTGGTTTGATTTGTTTCTTCAACCATCTACAAAGTGCAGACTGCTCTTTGAGGTAGAAAAGGAAAAGTTAGTTGAACTTTGCTATCACAACTGACAACGAAACTTCTACTGAGACACATTGTGCAGATAGCTCACTACAACTTCCATCCGACAAGTTTGTGTTCCCCACTTGTCTTCGACCCCTTCCCCAGTCCACAAACATTCTAGCCTCACTGTGCCTAAGGCTGGAGTGTCTGGCTAGTGCAAACGATTAGGCAGTTGGCTACTAACCAGAAGGTTGGAGGTGTGAGTCTATCCAGAGGTGCCTCAAAAGAAAGTTCTGACAATCTGTCCAGAGGTGCCTCAAAAGAAAGTTCTGACAATCTGATCCGAAAGATCACAGCCATCAAAAATCCAACGGAGCACAGTTCTACTCTGACACACATGGGGTCACCATGAGTTGGAATTGACTGGAGGGCAACTGGTTTGTTTTTCTTCTTCTTCTTTTTTTTTTTTTTTTGGTGCCTAGGACTGGCCTTAGTATAAATCTACATCCCTGGAAGAACTTATTTAAAATGTAGATCCTTGCTATGATTCAGTTAATACAGTCTGGATGCTAGACTGTATTCATATAATTTTAAGCTTGGTGATCTAACACTACACTTTGAGAAATCTGGATTCACTGAATCCCTGCTCTGTGCAAGGTATAATGTCTGTCCTTCAGGAGCTTAACATATTTAGTAAGGGCATCAAAACACAGTAACAAAAAAAAAAAAAAAAGTTTGAGAAAGGAAAGAGCAAAATTCATTCATTCAACAAAATTCATCTAATGCCTGCTATAAGCCCAGCAATTTACCAGAAGTGGACTCCTCCTGTCTCAGTTTGGCTGAGATACCAAGATATAAATATCGCACTCCAAAGTGAGATATGAGACCACTATGCAGGACTTGCAACAGGAGGTTATGGAAACTGGGATTTTCCTTCGCTGACCACCCATCTCCAGCCTTTAAAAGAGGTTAGAGAGGTTGAGGAGTCCCTGGTGGTGCAAACAGTTCTACTTGAAATGCTCACCTGCTACCTGAAAGGTTGGACGTTCAAGTCCACCCAGAGGCACTTTGGAAGAAAGGCCTTGCAATCTACTTCTGAAAAATCAGCCATTGAAAATTCTATGGAGGACAGTTCTACTTTGACACACATGGGGCCACCATGAGTCAGAGTTGACTCCACAATGACTGGTTCTGGTTTGGTAGAGAGGCTGAGGAAAAAGAGATGAGAGAAAGATCATTGAAGAGATTTGCTGGTGTGCTGAGTCTCCACTTCTGAGGTTAAGAGAGGGTTAAGTCAAAAGAGAAGGTAAATATGGTTCTCTGATTTTCAACTCATGCCTAAGGCATCAAGAAGTGGGATGAGAATGACTGGTTTGCTGGAGCTTTTTTTTTTTTTTTTTTTGGTGTGTGTCACACTGCTCTGCCTTTTGGCACCTGTATGTGTTTCATGGCACTTTTCAGCCACTGGCCTCAAAGTGATTAATTGCTGAACCCCTCAATGCCCTGGTGAGGTAGTTAGGTATCATTTCCCCTAATATCCAGCTGGACAAACAGAGCAGTTTGGCTGTGTTGACCTAGATCACACAGGGCAGGTTCAGAAAGGGAAATGAGCCGTTGCCTCCTGCAGCAGGAGTGGGAACTTGGTCTGGACTTCCAGGAAGACCACAAGTTTTCAGGCCAGAACTGTTGAATATACCCCCTTCAAGTGCAAATGTGCATGGGACATTTTGTAATTGTTCGGATGTGGGTGCCAAGAGCAGCTGTGTGATGAAATCTGATGGAGGGAAGATTTTTCTAAAATATCTTGTTTCTAATCTTCTTCTGATTGGCAGTCAGAGATGAAGAAAATTGTGGTCCTTTAATTGGCAAGGGAAATGTGTACTGACACTTATTGTATTTTCCTGGTTTTGTTTTAATTTTTCAGTTAAAAAAAAGAGTTCTCTATGCAATGAGATGCTTAGTAACTACAAAACAATTCAATTAAACACACACTGAACTAGCTCAGGATGGAATGGGGGTGCATGGACAAAGAAATAAATATAATACAGTATCTACCCTCTAGAAGCTTACAATCTAAGTATTGATAAATATAATGAGATCTGTTTTAATTGGGATTAGGTTCTAAAATCAGTGAGTAAAAAGAAATTCTCATTTAATCAAAATTACCCTTGAAAAATCCTTTAACTTCTCCATGAAGTGTGGTATACATGATTTGTTTATGCATGTCTGTACAATAATTCTTATGCCCTTAAATATTGAGAACCACCAGAGCCATAATGCAGGCAACAAAAGAAAAAGGTGTGCAATTTGCACCTATGTGTACTTTTTCTACCTATACGGTATTGGTGGGGGTATTGGTGGTTTGGTGGTAGAATTCTCTCCTTCCATGCATAGAAATAGAGAAGACAATAGAATCAGAAACACCCTTTAATTATAAAGAAAATAGATAAAGTTACCTCTAGTCTATGCAATTACCTAGAAGTCAAGGAGCTTATCTCATTTAGCAGTGGATCCCTACCCTTGTCTCCCTCTTGGTAGGTGTTCGGTAAATACTTGTTGGTTATAGAATGTTAATTACACTGGGTCTTAAAGGTCACAACTCATGTTGGTCCTGAGAGTGAAGTGGAATAACATGCTGGTACATCTGTCCATCTCTCTGTCAGCTAGTCATACTGTGGTAGCTTGTGTGTTACTATGATGCTGGAAGCTATGCCACTGGTATTTCACCCAAGGTGGACAGATTTCAGAGGAGCTTACAGATTAAAACAGACTAGGAAGAAAAGTTTGGAGATCTACTTCCAAAAATCAGCCAATGAAAAGCGGATAGATTACAACAGAACATTGTCCAATACAGTGTTGGAAGATGAGCCCTTGAGGTTGGAAAGTACTCAAAATACACAGTGGCCACAATAATGGACTCTAGCACATCAACGATCATGAAGATGGCGTAGGACCAGGCTTCGTTTTGTTCTGTTGTACCTGGGGTTGCCAAGAGTTTGAGCTGACTTGATGGCAGTTAATAACTAACAACAGCCATCTGTTTATGCTGGTGTGGGAGCAAAGGCCTGGTCAATGGGAAGCTGAGTTCTCAAAAACATCTTATAGATTTTATGACACTTTTTGAGGAACTTGAGTTTGTGAGCCCATTGAGTCCAGAGACATGTCTTGATCATCTTTATATCTTTCCAAACACTAGCACAATCTTATAGAGGAGCCAGACCCTTATACAACTAACCATAACCCTGTGTAATTAATGCAGTATTCACATGAAGAGCAATACCTCAGTGAGGGGGCACTCAGGTTACTTCTACCTTCAGACATGGACATAAAGGTGAGTGACTCAGGAAAGTTTCAGAGAAAAGGCGAAAGCCTTCCTCTTTTTTTTTTTTTTTTTTTGTTGAAAAACAAGTCTTTTGTTTTTCTACAGAAATACCTGTAGCTTTGACCTTGAATAACTTATGTAGGTAGAAAATGAGCACTTTAAAAATAATTAACAAAGGAGTAGAAAGGACTAATCTGTGTTTGTATGTGAAGTATCATATGTCTCCTGCAAACATGCCAGAGCTCCGCTGAAGCAAAGCTTCTTCTCAAAACACCGCAGTCAAAGCAGACAGATACCAGGCAGGCACCAGGATAGAAGGAATTGAAGGGGAGTGGGGTCAGTTTCACTGCACTTATACCTCATGCTGCTGGGAAACAGTTTGGCTTTCAGAGAACTTTAGCTAGTCTTGCTAGAAGAAAACGACTGGCATTCAGGAGACAGGTGCGGGATGGTGATGTTATTAGAGCCATCTAGAAAGAGGTGGGAGTTGAATCCATGTCAATCAATGGACTATACAGAGTTTCCTGGTCTATTATATGGATTGTAAATAACCAGGTGCCTTGATCATATTGACAAAGCAGCTTGGGTCTTGGGGAGATTGGCACACAGGGAGAGGGTCTGGTTCCCAGCGAGAAACCTGACATCCATCTTCAGATCAGAATGGGACTTAAAGTTTGGAAGCTGTCCCCCAGTTCACAATGCTTTTTGTTGTTGTTGTTGGGTGACATCGTGTCTATCCAGCTCATAGCGACCCTGTGTATAACAGAATGAAACGTTGCCCCATCCTGTGCCATCTTCACAATAGTAGGTATGTTTGAGACCATTGTTGCAGACACTGTGTCAATCCATCTCATCAAGGGTCTTCCTCTTTTTCACTGACCTTCTACTTTAGCAAACATCTTGTCCTTGAGATTGGTCCCTGCTGATAACATGTGCAAAGTAAGCGAGATACAGTCTCGCTGTCCTCCCTTCTAAGGAGCATTCTAGTTGTATTTCTTCTAAGACAGATTTGTTTGTTCTTCTAGTAGTCCACATTCAATATTCTTCACTTTTTAGAGGAACTAAAAGTTGAGCTTGATGAAGTAGAGGGTCAGTGAAAATGAGGGAAACCCTCAATGAGATGAATTGACATGATAGCCACAACAATGGTCTCAAATATATCAAAGATCATGGAGATGGTGCAGATCTGGGAAGTATTTCATTCTGTTATATATGGGGTCACTATGAGTCGGAGCCAACTCAATAGCAACAAGAGTTGAGCTACACTCTTGAAACCTATAGAATTCAGGGAGAATTTAGATAAAAATAGAGAGGGAGATTGGCCTTGGGAGATGACATAGTTGGAAGAAAAGGATTCAGTTGGCTAGTGGTGAAAATGAGTAGGTGAAGGTGGGAAACATAACACTGAAGAATGTCTAAAAGGCAAGGCTAAGGAGCAGGGACTTAGCAACTCCTTAGTAGAAATTCATTAACAGTTTTTGAGAATGAGAAACTGTAAGTTCTATGAAGATCCAAACTGTGTCTATTTTATTCATTGTTATTTCTCCAATATCTTTCTGCCAAATGACAATGTATGCATGAAAACATATGTATATAAAAACATGCACTGTGTGTCTGTCAGTTTGTCGTACTGTGGTGGCTTGTGTGTTGCTGTGATACTGGAAGCTTTGCCACTGGTATTTCAGATACCAGCAGGGGTCACCCTTGATGGATAGGTTTCAGTGGCACTTCCAGACTAGGATAGACTAGGAAAAAGGACCTGGGGGTCTACTTCTGAAAAAATTGGCCAGTGAAAACCTTATGAATAGCAGTGGAACATTGTCTGATACAGTGTCAGAAAATGAGCCCCTCAGGTTGGAAGGTACTCAAAATATGACTGGGGAAAAGCTGCCTCCTCAAAGTAGAATTGACCTTAACGATGTGGATGGAGTCAAGCTTTCAGGACCTTCATTTCCTGATGTGGCATGACTCAAAATGAGAAGAAACAGCTGCAAACATCCATTAATAATTGGAACGTGGAGTGTACGAAGTATGACTCTAGGAAAATTGCAAGTTGTCAAAAATGAAATGGAATGGATAAACATCGATATCCTAGGCATTAGTGATCTGAAATGGACTGGTATTGGCCATTTTGAATCAGACAATCATATGGTCTATTATGCTGGGAATGAAAACTTGAAGAGGCATGGCATCACATTCATCATTAAAAAGAATATTTCAAGATCTATTCTGAAGTACAACACTGTCAGTAATAGAATAATAACCATATGCCTACACGGAAGACCAGTTAATATGACTATTATTCAAATTTACGCACCAACCACTAAGGCCAAAGGTGGAGAAATTGAAGATTTTTACCAACTTTTGCAGTCTGAAATTGATCAAACATGCAATCAAAATGCAGTGATAATTACTGGTGATTGGAGTGCAAAAGTTGGAAACAAAGAAGGATCACTAGTTGGAAAATATGGCCTTGGTGATAGAAATGAAGCTAGAGATCCCATGATAGAATTTTGCAAAACCAATGACTTATTCATTGCAAATATCTTTTTCCAACAACATAAATGGCGACTTTACACATAGACCTTGACAGATGGAAAATACAGGAATTAAACAGACTACATCTGTGGAAAGAGACTATGGAGAAGTTCCATATCATCAGTCCGAACAAGGCCATGGGCTGAATGTGGACCAGACTATCAATTGCTCATATGCAAGTTCAATTTGAAGCTGAAGAAAATTAAAACAAATCCACAAGAGCCAAAGTATGATCTTGAGTATATCCCACCTGAATTTACAGACCATCTCAAGAATAAGTTTGATGCATTGAACACTAATGACCAAAGACCAGACGAGTTGTGGAATGACATCAAGGACATCATACATGAAGAAACAAGAGGTCATTAAAAAGACAGGAAAGAAAGAAAACACCAAAATGGATGTCAGGAGAGAGTCTGAAACTTGCACTTGAACACAGAGTAGCTAAAGTGAACAAAAGAAATGATCACATAAAAGAGGTGAACAGAAGATTTCAAAGGGCAGCTTGAGAAGACAAAATAAAGTATTATAATAAAATGTGGAAACTCCTGGAGTTAGAACACCAAAAGGGAAGAACACTCTAGACCTTTCTCAAGCTGAAAGCATTGAGGAAAATATTCAAGCCTCCAATAACAATACTGAAAGATTCTACGGGCAAAATATTAAATGACACAAGAAGCATCATAAGAAGACGGAAGGAATACACAGAGTCACTATATCAAAAAGAACTGGTCGACGTTCATCCATTTCAGTGTAGCATATGATCAAGAACTGGTGGTACTGAAGGAAGAAGTCCAAGCTGCACTGAAGGCATTGGTGAAAAACAAGACTTCAGGAATTGACAGATACTAACTGAGATGTTTCAACAAATGGATGCAGCGCTAGAGGTACTCACTCACCTATGCCAAGAAATTTGGAAGATAGATACCTGGCCAACTGACTGAAAGAGATCCATATTTGTGCCTGTCCCAAAGAAAGGTGATCCAACAGAATGCGAAAATTATCGAACAGTATCAATAATATCACACACAAGTAAAATTTTGCTGAAGATCGTTCAAAAGCAGGAACTGCCGGAAATTCAAGCTGGATTCAAAAGAGGGCATGGAATGAAATATATCATTGCTGATGTCAGATGGATCCTGGCTGAAAGCAGAGAATACCAGAAAGAAGTTTACCTGTGTTTTATTGACTGTGCAAAGGCATTCGACTTTGTGAATCATAACCAATTATAGATAACATTTGAAGAATGGAAATTCCAGAATATTTCATTGTGCTCATGAGCAACCTGTACATAGACCAAGAGGCAGTCGTTCAAACAGAACAAGGAGATACTGCGTGGTTTAAAGTCAGGGTTGTATCCTTTCACCATACTTATTCAATCTGTATACTGAGTAAATGATTTGAGAAGCTGGACTGTATGAAGAAGAAAGGGGCATCAGGATTGGAGGAAGACTCATTGACAACCTACAATGTGCAGATTACACAACCTTTCTTGCTGAAAGTGAAGAGGACTTGAAGCACTTACTGATGAAAATAAAAGACTACAGCCTTCATTATATCTTAACATAAAGAAAACAAAAATCCTCACAACTGGACCAATAAGCAACATAACGATAAACAGAGAAAATATTGAAGTTGTCAAGGATATCATTTTACTTGGATCCACAATCAACACCCATGGAAGCAGCAGTCAAGAAATCAAATGACATACTGCATTGGAAAATCTGCTGCAAAAGACCTTTTTAAAGTGTTGAAAAGCAAAGATGTCAGTTTGAGGACGAAAGTGTGGTTGACCTAAGGCATGGTATTTTCAATCACCTTATATGCATGTGAAAGCTGGACAATGAATACGGAAGACCAAAGAAGAATGGATGCCTTTGAATTATGGTGTTGGATAAGAATATTGAATATATCATGGACTGCAGAAGAACGAACAAATCTGTCTTGGAAGAAGTACAGCCAGAATGCTCCTTAGAAGCGAGGATGGTGAGACTTCATCTCATGTACTTCAGACATGTCATCAGGAGGGACCAGTCCCTGGAGAAGGACATCATGCTGGGTAAAGTAAAGGGTCAGTGAAAGAGAGGAAGGCCTTCAAAGAGACAGTGACACATTGACACAGTGGCTGCAACAACTGTCTCAAACATGGCAAAGATTGTGAGGATGGTACAAGACTGGGCAGTGTTTCTTTCTGTTGCTCATAGGATAGTTACGAGTCAGAACCAATTCAACAGCACCTAACAACAACAACAGGAAACTAAGACATATGGGAAGTGGCTTGATGTTTCTTAGGCTTCAGGAATATAGAAAAACTTTGGAGATAGATTGTATTATTGTGAGTGTTCTCAACTCTTCACTCTCCCTTCCTATAGGAGAGTTATACTTCCTGCCCATTGTAATGGATGTTTAGGGCCTCATCTGAAAGTAGGAATATACTACTCTGCCCCTTGATGTGGGGCTTGGCCATGTCATTTGCTTTGGTTAAGTAAGATGGAAATGAATACGACTTACGCTACATTTAACCAGAAGCTATTGCTTCTGCCAAACTTTCCTGCTTTCCCCTCTTCGTTAAGAGAATAACCTGCAAAAAAACCATTGCCATCAATTCGATTCTGACTCACAGCAACCCATAGGACACAGTAGAAGTGTCCCATAGATTTTCCAAGGAGCTCCTGGTGGGCTCAAACTGTCAAACCTTTGGTTAGCAGCCGTAGCACTTAACCACTACGCTACCAGGGTTTCCAGGTTAAGAGAATAGTATATTGTAAACAGCGGCTGCTCCTTCAGCCTGTATTCCAAAGGAGCAGAGTCACTGCCAACAAAAGTAAACCGTGTTGTTGCAAACAACAGAGAATTGGGGGTCATTTGTTACCATGGCAAAGATGACTAATACACTTTTTTATTAACCACTTCAAGCCATTATGTATTTATCTCTATACGCCAAAGATGGGAGACACAAAACTATTTCCTGTCCCTCCCTCCTGAGACCAGCAACAGGATTCTTCACTGTGGTGGAAAAATGTCCCAAGGAGTCCAGAGGTTGATTCTTTTTCTGAAGGTCCAGATTTATCTCCTGTGGAAAGAGGCTCCCGCAGCAGTGTCTTCTCTTCCTTTGAGGCTCATAAACTAATATTCAACCCTTGAGATCAGAATAGATTCTCCCTTGCTTCCTTGAAATCTTACTTTTTTTTCTGCTTCCTTATTGGATAACTTCTTTCATCCTCTACAGAAGCTTTCGTAATTCTCTAATGTGCTTGTGCAGAGAAAGGCAGGCCTGAGTCTTTTCAGTTTTTCCTAATAATTTCCTAAGATTCATTTATTTAACAAATATGTGTTGAGAACCAGGCACTGCTCTATGTAGTGAGAACACCACAATGACAAACAGATAAGGCTCTGCTCTCATAGAGCTTACATTTTAGAGGACAGAACAAGTAAGAAATAGTAAGCAAATAGATATATAATGTCAGGTAGCAAACGGTTAACAATCTCGGCTGTTACTGGAAAGGTTGGAGGTTTGAGTTCATCCAGATGTGCCTTGGAAGAAAGGCCTGGTGATCTACTTTCCAAAAAAACAGCCATTGTAAACCCTGTGGAGTACAGTTCTACTGTGACACACAGAGGGTTGTCATGAGTCAGAATCAACTAGACAATGAGTGGTTATTGGTTTTAGTGGTAATTGCTATGTAGAAAAATAAATAAACTAAGAGGGACAAGAATGTAAGGGAGCTTTGCTTACACAGGGTCATCTGGAGCAGACTGCATTTATAACATACTTGGATACAGTGTTATCTGTGCCCACGTGTTGTAGAAATGTCTTTGGTTAAACCATGTAATGTTACTAGTAGCAGCACTGACCATCATTAGCTCCTTTGGTACATACAGTATCAGTCACACTGAGAACATCACCTTATATTCTATTTACTGCTTTGAAAACCTGAATGGGGGCTCCTTCCTTAACTGTAAACCAAGGTATTGGAGACTGACCTCAGGTTTTGCTACTACATTATTTAAAAAAATATGTATTTTGGTGCCTAATGTTTATAAGGGAACTCAAGAGGGCTCTAGGGAAGTGAAAAATAAGTATGAGAAAAATATTTTTATGGATTTGGCAAGAGAGCACCCAAAAGAAGCCTGGGCTGCCTTCCTACACAACTTTGCCATCCCCTAGGGTTGGGGTTCATTTATAGTAGAGATGCAGTCCAATAAACAACCAATAAGATTTATATATATTTTATCTATTTTAAGAAAAAAAAAGCTGGAAGCAAATATGACACCTTAAAAATTATCAATTTTGCATGGTAGAAAGGTAAGTTTTTGTTATTTTGCTCTACGTTCTCTTCCGCATTTAAAAATTTCTCAAAATTAAAAAAAAAAGTTTCTTAAGGAAGAAGAACATGAAGGTCAGGGTTCAAAATCTTGGGTACCAGCCCTTGTATTACCATTTCCTGGCTCTGAGTCCTTAAGCGAGTCACTGAAATTCTCTAAGCCTCGGTTTCCTCATCTGTAAAGTGACAGTAATAAGGCCCATCTTTTAGGATGTGGTGGATGTTAACTGATAAAATTTATGCAAAGAATCTGGCATTAGACTGAGATTGGTTGTTGTTAGCTGCCACTGAGTTGCCTTTAACTCATGATGAGCCCATTCACAAAAGAACAAAACTCTGCCTGGTCCTGCACCATCCCCATGATTGGTTGTAGTTCAAACTGTTGTGATCCACAGGGTTGTCAATTGACTAATTTTTGAAAGTAGATCACCAAAACTTTCCTCCTACTTTGTCTTAGTCTGCAAGCTCCACTGAAATCTGTTCAACATTATAGCAACATGCAAGCCTCTGCTGACAGATGGTTGCCCATGAGGTAGGACCTTAAAACATGGTCACCATTATGGTCACTTTGGGATTTCTCAAAGTGTGCTCTATAAGACACTAATCCCAGAAGAGGTCCATTTTAAAAAAAAAGGATTCTGTGGTCAAAAAAGTTTGGGAAACTCTACACATTACATTCCCCTCTTGGAGACTGTCTCAGTCATCTGGTGCTGCTCTAACAGGAATACCACAAGTGGATGGATTTAGCAAAGAGAAATTTATTCTCTCACAGTCTAGTAGGCTACAAGTCCAACTTCCGGGCATCAGCTCCAGGGGAAAACTTTCTCCATCAGCTCTGGAGGAAAGTCCATGTCATCAGTCTTCCTCTGGTCTGGGAGCTTTTCTGTGCGGGAACCACAGGTCCAAAGGACACGCTCTGCTTCCAGCACTGCTTTCTTGGTGGTATGAGGTTCCCCTGTATCTCTGCTCGCTTCTCTCTTTTATATCTCAAAAGAGATTGCATTAAGACATTAATCTTGTCAACCTCATCAGTATAACCTCATCACAGTGATAGAATTTACAACACATGAGGCGATCACATATAATCTCATCATAGTGGTAGAGTTGACAACACATAAGGAAATCACATCAGATAACACAATCATACAATACTGGGAATCATGACCTAGCCAAGTTGCTACACACATTTTTTGGGGGACACAATTCAATCCTGACAGATACTCAGGGTGACATTGGAATATTAACAGCTCTGAGAATTTCTGAAGTAAAGAAATCTGTTCTGTTTTCTCTTTGTGTTTTTTGTTTTGTTTTGTTTTGTTTTGTTTTGTTTTCATTTAAACTGGCATTTTCCAGATTTTAAGCCTGAAACACTAGCCTCAGGTTAGGAGTGAAACTACCGAAGATTCCTGAACTTTATGAGAAAGAGCTTCTTTTCCTTTCTTTCAAAAGCATGGTGTAGAGGGCAGGGTGCTGTAGGTGAGCTGATCTTCTCATTCTGGGGCATGGGGCAGCCTGGAGGGTGGGGGGGACTCAAGCTGCACCTGACTTGGAGGGCAGGCACCCAGCAAAGCATTGAAGTCTATTGGTAGGTACTCATCAACTGGCTGAAAAACTGATCCCTGGTTTCCTTTCCAATTTGACAATTATGTTATTTATTTTTAGATCCCACCAAAAAGACAACCAACCAACCAAACAAACAAATAAGAAAAAAAAACGACAACACATTTTTGATGGCCATGTTTTGGTAGTCACTAATAATTAGTCAACAGGCAAGAATCAGCTTCAACTGAAAACACACTGTGCACTGTTTTTCAGGGAAGAGACTGTTAATAACAACTCAACCACTAATACTGCTGGCAGGTTGTTACTCAGCATGACAAGGCCAAATATAGATGGATGTCATGCTTGGTGCTCATTTTTATGATCTGTTTGAGCACTTAAGAATTTTACCATGAAGGGGTACGCCCTCCCTGCTCTAGGTTGCGTATATGAGCAGAAGAGATGGGCCAGGGAGGCTGGGAAGGGGCTGAGCAGAGGCTGAATGGCTCCTGCATTGTTACTGGCAGTGGTGCTGGGGTACATCACCTGGGTGTGTCCTCAGAGGAGCAGACAGACCTTTTAAAATCGGTATCACATGTCTCCAAAGAGGATGATCAGCCAAGGAGAAAAGCAACATGCCTAACAACTCAGGCAGGAGCTGGAAATAGTGCAGGCAATATCTCCTTTTCAGAGAGTGGGGCTTCTCTATCGTTATTTTTCTTTTCCAAACATTAATCTTTTCTCAACAATGCAGGATCAAGAATAGGGAAGAGATACTTGGTGTGGAGACTTGAAAAAAAAAACAAAAAACAAAAAACAACCAAGCCAGTTGCCATCAAGTGGATTCCAACTCATGGTGGCCCCCCATGTGTTGCAGAGTAGAACTGTGCTCCATAGGGTTTTCAAGGCTGTAACTTTTAGGAAGAAGATCACCAGGCCTTTCTTCAGGCTCCCCTAGGTGTGTTCAAACCATCAACTTTTCCATTAAAAGTTGAGCACTTAACTGTTGGCACCACCCAGGGACTCCTGGTGTGGAAACTAAAACCAGGACCAAATTCATTGCTGTTGAGTTGATTCTGGCTCATGACAACCCTATGCATGTAGAGTAGAACTGCACTCCAAAGGGTTTTCAAGGCTGTGTGGAGACGAGGGTCAGGCAATTATTTTCTCTAAGGACGTTTGGAAAACTTCAGGGCAATGAGTTACATACTGATTTCCTCATCTGTAAAACAGGGATAATAATAATATAATAATAATATCTCCCTAATGGGGTTGTTGTGAAGATTAGATGAGATAATTTAGAGTCTTAGCACAGCACCTGGCATACAGAAGAGTTCTATAAATGTTACACATAATTTAGATTGTGACGGTAGATAGTTTAACAGCAGTCTGACTTAGACAGCAACTCATACATCCCATGTCATATGCTGGCCACATGTACCCTGCTTTTCCCAGAGGGCCTCTGTCCCAGCAGGCGCTTGGCTCAAGCATGCTCATCATAACCGAATCTAAGGCCTAGTCATGCTGTGTAAAGATAATTGATATGCAGAGACTCTGAAATGAGCTTTGGGAATCTAACATCTGGTTTGGAAGGCGGCCTTGTGGGCCAACCCCCTGTAGACCAGGGTAGGAGAGGAAAACAGGAAGTTTTATTCATCTTACTTTCTTGGTTTTTCAAGTTACAGTCTCCAGCTGTTTACATCAACTTTGTTTTTCCTGAAGAAAAAAAGAGAGAGAGAAAGTTACTATAAAGCCCCGTAAATCCCGATTTTCCAAGAAGAAGCCCTTTGTGGAAAACCGGAGTTTATCTTTTACTTGGCCAGCTCATCTTTTATTTTTCTCTTCTTCTCCCAAAGCAAATATCTTTCCCTTGGCTTCTTTTCATGCCTAAATAGGTGGTGGAGAAGGAGAAAAGAAAAGAAGATTTTGGAGAAGAGGATGAGGAGGCAGGGAGGTTGAAGAAATGAGAGAAAAACCCTGAAGAGGAGGAAGAAATAGAAATAGTTCATACCCCTGAAACTGAAGACACAAAGAGTGCTTCCACATTGGGAAGTTCTGTCGCATGGGATAAATATGAGTTCGGTGGGCACCACAGATGTGGGGCAGCTGTCCTAGAGCTGAAGAGGAACAATGGGAAAGAAATCCTCGAAGTAAAAGCTGGAGGAAGACTGTGGTCGTGTTTCTTGAAAATAAATGATACTTAACGTTTCGCTCTAAAGTTAGACAAACATCACTGCAAACATTTAATGTGGCATTTCCTAATCTTCCTGTTGGCCTCTTAACTTTTCGCTCTACAGTAGAAAACCTGTTGCCTTTAAGTCAACTCCATGTGTGTTAGAGTAGAACTGTGCTCCATAGGGTTTTCAATAGCCGATTTTTCAGAAGTAGATGGCCAGGTCTTTCTTCCAAGGCACCTCTGGGTGGACTTGAACCTCCAACCTTTAGGTTAGTGGTTGAGTGCATTAACCATTTGCACCACGCAGGGACTCCCTGCAGAGTAGTGATGAAGTAAATAGTCTCTGGTGCTAGACTGCCTGGGCTCAAATGCCAGTTTAGGTGACCTTGGGCAAGCCATTTAACTCTCTGGGTCACAGTTTCTTCATTTGTAAAATGATGATGATGATAATGATGATAACAGCTTACATACAACCTAGATAGTTGTGAGGATAAAATGAGTTAATGTATGTACCGTACTCAGCCAAAGGGTATGTACTACATGAACATTAACTATTATTATTCTAGACCATCCTGATTGAAGTATTTAAATCCTACACCACAGTATAAATGTAATATTTGGCAACTCTACATTAAAGTAACCAACATATCTCTCTGATCTGCTTTTGAAAACATGGTCAAGATTTTCAGGAACCAAGCTGTCTTTTCTCCATTCTAAAACATAGCAGGTTAGAGATACAAGGGACTGACTTGCCCAGAGTCAACTCAGGAGTTAGTGACATTACTGGGCTGGAATCCATCTCTTACATAGCAGGTAGGAGCTTTGCAATATATCTAGGCTGGCAGAGGGAAACAGTCCCTTAAAGCCCAGGAGATGCACCCAGAGCACTGAGTCTTGCCTCTTATGTATTCAAGGGTATGGGTGGATCAGGGCACTTCTGATTCCCTCTCTCCCACCTCCAGCTGTGTATGACTTTGAGACAACTACCTGACTATTCATCAAGATGCAGACATTCATGCCAGAGTCCAGTAGGTATTTTGTTCTTGGGTAGCAGGTGAAGTGGTACTTTTAAGGTTTATTCCCTTCACTATCCACTTGTCAGAGGGAAGTTAGGGAAAAACAACCCAGAGGGCTGCCCTGTGGTTAAATTACCAACCTACCTCCTGCCTCATAAGAATAGATGGATTGGTGTCTCTTGTTGCTCTTGTTAGCTGGCAGTGAGTCAGCCTGACTCATGGTGACCCCATGTGCAACAGTTCCAGATGCTGCCTGGTCTTGCGCCATCTTCACAGTCAATGAGTTAGTGATTGAACCGTTGTGATCCACAGGGTTTTCATTGCATAATTTTCAGAAGTAGTTCACTAGGCCTTTCTTTCTAGTCCGGCTTAGTCTGGAAGCTCAGCTGAAACCTGTTCAACATCATAGCAACACACAGGCCTCCACTGACAGACAGGTGGTGGCTTTACATGAGGTGCATTGACTGCAAATCAAGCATGGGTCTCCCACATGAGAAGATGAGAATTCTACCAATGAACCGCTGACAACCACCTCTTCATGTCCCCGAAAACCAAACCTGCCACTGTTGAGTCAATTCCGACTCATGACAACCCCATGTTTACATAGCAGAACTGCTCCACGGTGTTTTCTTGGCTGTAATCTTTATGGAAATGGATTGCCAAGCCTTTCCTCCATGGCTGCCGAGTGAGTTCAAACCACCAACCTTTAGGTAGTCAAGTGCAAACCATTTGGGCCACTCAGAGGCCTTTGGTGTCTCCTAAGAGTTTCAAAATCTTGAAAAAATGCACACAAATTAAAAGACAAAGTCAATCGTTTTTAAAATATAGCCACAAATTCTTTGAATTCCTGTTATCAAGAGATGAGGTCTATATCCACTCCTCTTTAATCTACGGGGTTATGTCTGCTTTGACCAATAAAGAGTGATAGAAGTAACACTATGTGACTTTCAAGGCTAGGATATAAAAGGTCATGCAGCTTTCCAATTTCCAAGATGTTTCACTGAAACACTCACCTAGAGACTTGCTACGTCTTATAAGAAATTCAATGGCCCTGAGGCACCATGCTGTGAGGAACTCCAGCCATATGGAAAAACCACTTGTAAGTGCTCCAGTCAAAAGTCCCAAGCTGAGCCAAGCTTCAATTTGTAGGTATAAGACGTTTGACTGCAGAAGCTTCCAAGTGTACTATCCCTCGGCTGTTCATATCACCCCAGGCTGTTCGAGTCTTCTGATTTGAGACCCTAGACATCATAGAGCAGAGACAAGTCATCCTTCATTGTGCCTTGTCCAAATTCCTGATTTAAAACATGTGACCATAACGAAACGGTGATTATTTTATGCAGTAAGTTATAGTGATTTGTTATGCAACAGCAGATAACTGGAAGATTCATCAACTATTTGCTGAGCTAGATAGGTAGGTAGACATACATATACACATGAAGCAAAAACCAAACCTGTTGCTGTCAAGCAGATTCTGACTCATAGTGACCCTATAGGACAGAGTAGAATTACCACACAGGGTTTCCAAGGAGCTGCTTGTGGATTCGAACTGCTGATCTTTTGGTTAGCAGCTGTAGCTCTTAACCACTGCACCACCAGGGCTCCAGATATATACATAAGTATACATATACATATGTATACATATACTATATAGCATTGTACTATAAATAATATGCATATGTGCACGTTTGAGACAGCACACCTAAGATTGACCAATTCACTTCAACAAAATCTACTCAAAGATGATACCAGAGCTTGGAAAACTCATTCTTGAAAAGGTGGTATCCTGGGGCTTAAAGAGCAAAGGTTTATTTACCAGGGAGATGTTTACTCTTATTTTTACATCCCCATAGAGTCAGACTCAGTGTTATTGTTTTATTTCTCCCTCCTGGTATCTAATCTTTCAGCAAAGGTTCTGGCCTCATTCCCCCTGACACCAATGAAGAAAAGAACAAGGGAAAAACTTGGATCTGAAGAAGTCCAGGGAGATCCTATATGACTAGAAAACGTGCCATTTGCATTTATTTATTTTATACATGGTTTCGAATTCTTTGAGATCCTCAAGGACTTTGGTTTGGCAGACTTAGGGGCACATCAAGAGAAAGTTTATGTGATCCAGCATTGGCTGGGCCTCTCCTGGTCTCTGCTTCGCTCTCCCTCCCAAGAACTGCTTTGTGTTGTAGGCAAATACAAGTGGACACTTGGGAGTTTGGCATTAGGGTAGATTCCAGGAATTAGGCGAAAGTTAAAATGAACAAAAGGTGAAAAGGTGAGCTATTAGTCTTGATGGTAGGCATATACAGCTCACTAAAGAAGAAAACATTTTACATATGAAACTACCTCATAGCAAGGAAAATACAATATCTGAAAATTAAATTGAATTACAATACAATTGTGTCTTAAAATAGCAAAATAGAAAGGTGCTGGGAGTGTTTGTTATACGAAAGACATTATGTTATATTGAGCATAAATCATGTAACTAGAAGAGGCTTTGGTTCTCTGCAGGCTCTTCCTCCTCCCAAACCACTTTGCACACTGTCATTATATTAATCTTCCAGAAAGTTTACTTCCATTTTAAAGTGCCAGAAAACATTTACTCCAACCATCTCATTTTGGATTTGAGAAACCAAAACCCAGAAATGTGATTTGGCCAAGGCATACAACTGCTTCATGAACTGGAGCCCAAATAGTCTAATTTCCAAGTGAAACCATGTATTTTCTGAAGAAAGAGACATTGAGAGGCAGTGGAGGAGAGTGGAAGAGAGATGGAGAGGAACTAGAAACTAAGAATCCTCAGTTTTCACCCAGGCATTGCCATTCCCTAGCAACGTTTCCAACTCAACAGGGTCGCTATGAGTCGGAACTGATTCGACAGCAATGGGTTTAGCAACGTTTGGAGTGAAATCTAAAACCCTGATCCTGGCCATTGACTTTCACCACACTCTGATTTCAACCTCCTTTTCCCACCTACCCCCAAATAAACTCCCAATTCAAACAATAGACAGATAGCTACCATCGAGTCAACTCCGATTCATGACGACCTTATGTACAGCAGAACGAAGCATGGAGCTACAAGCAACATTGTTCAAGAATGACTACAAGGCTCCTTCTGGGTTGCTGGCCAACGGACTATCTGAAACAGTGCTGGCCTTTGCCCAGGCTGTGTCTGAACTAAACTTTCCACAGGAAGAGAAGCTCCTGACCAGCAAGCTTTGCAAACTTCAGTAAGAAAATGAAGATGGAAATGAATTTCTTATCATTGTTCCCTGCAAGTTCTCAAATTTTAAATCAGAAGTAGCTCTGCAGCCTGCAAGTTTAATGAATCCCATCACACTGGAATTTGCATCTTCAGATATCAGCTGATAGAGATTCACTTGGAATTGGATTAAAATTTGAGTTTCTAGAGAAGAAAGAAACCTTGGGTGTCATCTAGTGTGATTTTGGAAATGAATGAGGCAACTTGCTCACGACTCATAGTATTTTAGTGGCAGAGCACAGGCTAAATCAGGGTCTCCAGATTCCTTGATTGTATTTAAGGAAACTGAAGGAGAAACAGATGTCTGGTGTATAATGGAGTAGCCCCTCTACTGGGCTTAGTTTCTAAAATTAGTGCATAAGGGAAATCACATATGGCCAAAGTCCCCCTGGAAAATCCTTAAATGACCCACATCAATTGGCTAGCATAACTAGCATAACATATACTATGCTGCTATACAGCATAGAAGTGTGACACTCGAAAATTTTAACAAGTATAGCACAAACATTGACCAATAGAATGGAGCCCCTGGTTGTAAAACACAAGGGCAGGTCATACCTGTGCATGTGGGTGCACATCTACCTGGTTGCCAATGCACATCAATGGTTCTCAGCTGGAGGTGATCTCCCCGCCCCCTCTAGAGGACGTTGGACAATGTCTGGGGACATTTTTCATTGTCATGACTGGGGGAGGGGAGGCTGCTGCTGACATCCAGTCGGTAGAGGCTACAGATGCTGCTAAACATCCTACAATGCACAGGACGGCACCCTCCCCCGCCGCCCCCAACAAACCATCATTAAAGAATTATGTGGCCCAAAATGTCAATAGTGCTGTGGTTGAGAACCCCTGGTGTACATGGATTTGTGTGCAGTGATGTGTTTGCATAAATGTAACATATTCACAGTTAGGTACAATTGAAAATGCATTTCTTTAAACACGCAGGGACAGACATATGGCAATGAGCCTGACTAGGCAACCATGGCCCTGGGCAGATGTTTCCATCTCCTCTCTCTGAAGCATTTGCTTGTGGAGTGAGTAACTGGTGGGTGGAATCATTTGTGC
The DNA here is from genome assembly GCF_000243295.1 of Trichechus manatus latirostris. Taxonomy (NCBI): domain Eukaryota; kingdom Metazoa; phylum Chordata; class Mammalia; order Sirenia; family Trichechidae; genus Trichechus; species Trichechus manatus. The sequence continues at coordinate 8,241,224 of NW_004444037.1, read as the reverse complement.
TCTCCAGATTTTCTATGTGCTTGTTCTTATGGGTTCCTTCTTCACCAATGGAATGAGTATTTCTTAAATCTTATAAAAACAAGCTCTTAACTATGGGAATCTTTAATGAATCAACAATCTTAAGCTGGTTAATATTTGGACTTTTCCCCAAATAAGTTTTAATTATCAATGTAGTATATCATAATTATGGAAAACATGAATAATGTAGAAAAGTTAAAAAAAACTCTTAAAAAACAAAAAGCCACCACCCAGAGAATACTACTGTTAAAATTTTAGTGGATTTGTCTTTTGCATCCTTTCAGTGCGTATATTTCACCTGCTTGAGATAATAATAAAGTTTTATTTTTGCCTCTTAACTTCATAAACAGTTAGTGATTGTATAATTAAATCATGTGGGTTATTGCATACTTTATCCATTTTCTTTTTGTGAAAAATTTAGATGACTTACACTTTTTTGCTTAAATAAAGTGCACTGCAGTAAATAATTTTGTACAAGATCTTTTTATACATTTTTGATTCTTGATAGAATTCCAGAAATTTATTCACTAGAACAAAGACTGTGTACCTATTTAAAATTGTTAATGTACATTGTCAACATGGCTTTTACAAAAAGTTGTATCCGGTTGATACTTCCAAAAGTAGTAAATACCTAAGAGTAAACACCCCATCACTCTTTCCAGCACTTAATATCATTGTTGTTTTAAAAGCTTTGACACTTGGATAAGTGAAAAATGGTATTGTTCTCTTAATTTGCATTTATCTGATTTCTACTGAGATGAACATTCTTTAATATGCTTATTAGCCATTGATTTTTTTCAAGTTCTCTTAATGATTTTCCTCCTGTTATTTTTAGTGCTGGGTTTTTTTAAAACATTTTATTGTGTTTTAGGTGAAAGCTTACACAGCAAATTAATTTCTCATTCAATAATTCATACACAAATTGTTCCGTGACATTGGTTGCTGTCGCTACAATGTGTCAGCACTCTCCCCATTTGCACCGTGCCTTCCCTGTTTCCATCTCTCCACTTTCCCTTTCCTTCCTTGCTTTCTCATCTTTGCTTGAGTAAATGTTGACTGTTTGGTCTCACATAGTTAATTGTTTAAGGGAGCACATTACTCACAGGTGATATTGTTTATTTTATAAGTCAATCTATTATTTGGCTGGAAGGTGATCTGCAGAAATAGCTTCAATTCCAAGTCGAAAGGTTATCTTAGAGTGATAGCCTCAAGGGTTCCTCTAGTCTCTATTGGTCCAGTAGGTCTGGCCTCTTTTAGGAATTGGAGTTTTGTTCTATATTTTTCTCCCATTCTATCTGGGACCTTCTATTGTGTCCCTGGTCAGGATGGTCAGTAGTGGTAGCTGGGCACCGTCTAGTTCTTCTGGTCTTAGGTTAGAAGAGGCTGTGGTTTGTGTGAGCTAATAGTCCTGTGGACTAGTTTCTTCTCTGAGCCTTTGATTCTCTTCATTCTCTTTTGTTCCAGATGAGTAGAGGCCAATAGTTGTATCTTAGCTGGCCACTCACAAGCTTTTAAGACCCTAGACGCTTATCACCAAACTGGGATGTAGAACATTATCTTTATGAACTATGTTATGCCAAACGACCTAGATGTCCCCCAAGACTATAGTGCTTAGCTTTTAAGCCCAGAAACTCAGTCCCACAAGGTGTTTGGATATGTCTAAGAAGTTTCCATAACTGTGTCCCTTATGTGCTCTATTATAATATGAATACATATGCAGCACATATAAATATGTATATAAAATATGCACAACGCTACTCCCATATGCTCTCCCTCACCTATATAGCATACATATCTACCTATGTAATCACTCACAAATTTTTGGTTACTATTACTGTTGTTGCAGAATTCTATATGTTATAGCATTTACCGTAGTTGTCCTTTATTCTTGCATACTTCTGTGTCTTCATTTACCTTGGTCACATTGTGCTGACTTCCCCCATATTGTGTGTTGCCTTTCCCTTCACCAGAATTAACACTATCTAGTTAGTGATTCTCCCTCCCTCCCACTCCCATCCCTGGTAACCATAAATTAGGAACCCTAATTTTGTCCCTATGTTGTCTACAGGAATTTTATAGTTTTAGGTTTAACATGTAGGTCTATGATCCATTTTGAGTTAGTTTTTGTGTATAGTGTGAGGTATGGATCCTGTATTATTTTTCTACAAATGGATCCAGTTTTGCCAGCATCATTTCTTAAAGAGCCCATCTCTTCCCCATTGAAAGGACTTTGACCCTTTGTCAAAGATAGGCTGTTCATAGCTGGATGGATTTACTTCTGGGTTCTCAATTCTGTTCCATTGGTCTATGTGTCTGCCATTGTACCAGTACCAGGCTGTTTTGATTACCATGGCTGTATAGTAAGTTCTGAGATCGGGAAGTGTGAGGCCTCCTACTTTGTTGTTCTTCTTCAATAAAGCTTTAGCTATCTGGGGCCTCTTTCCATATAAAGTTAGAGATTAGTTTTTCCATTTCATTAAAGAATGTTGTTGGGATTTTGGATCAGGATTGCATTATATCTATACATCACTTTGGGTAGTATTGACATTTTCACACTGTTAAATCTACCAGTCCATGAGCGTAGTAAGTTTTTCCATTTATGTAGGTCTCTTTTGTTTTCTTGCAGAAGTGTTTTGTAGCTTTTCTTGTATAAGTTTTTTCCGTCCCTGGTTAAATTTATTCCTAGGTATTTTATCCTTCTGGGGGCTATCGTAAATGGTATTGTTTTCTTGATTTCCTTTTCAGAGTTCTCCTTGTTATTGTAGAGGAATCCAACTGATTTTTGTATGTTGATCTGTACCCTGCCACTTTACTTAACTCTTCTATTAGTTCCAGTAACTTTCTTGTGGAATCTCTGAGATTTTCTATGTATAGGATCATGTCATATACAAATAAGGATAGTTTTACTTCCTCCTTACCAATTTGGATGCCCTTTATTTCCCTTTCTTGCTTTATTGCTCTGGATAGGACTTCCTGTACCATATTGAATAAGAGTGGTGTTAATGGGCATCCTTTTCTCATTCCCAGTCTCAAGGGGAATGATTTCAATCTCTCTCCCTTGAGAATAATGTTGGCTGTTGGTTTTGTATATATGGCCTTAATTATGTTGAGGAATTTCCCATCTATTCCTATTTTGCTGAGAATTTTTATCAGGGAAAGGTGCTGGATTTTATCAAATGCCTTTTCTGCTTCGATTAAGATGATCATGTGATTGTTTTCCTTTGTTTTATTTATGTGATGGATTACAATGATTGATTTTCTAATGTTGAACCACCCTTGCATCCCTGGTATGAATCCCACGTAATTGTGATGTACTATTTTTTTGATATGCTGTTGTATTCTGTTGGCTAGAATTTTGATGAGAATTTTTGTATCTATATTCTTGAGGGATATTGGGTTGCCATTTTTTTTTTTTTTTTTGGTGGTATCTTTGCCTGGCTTTGGCATCAGGGTTATGCGGGCTTCATAGAACAAACTAGAGAGTGTGCTTTCCTTTTCTAAGTGCTGGAATAGTTTGAGTAGAATTGGTGTTAACTCTTCTCTGAATGTTTAGTAGAACTCTCCAGTGAAGCCGTCTGGGCTGGGGCTTTTTTTTTTGTTTTGTTTTTGTTATGGGTCTATTTGGGTTTTCTACCTCTGTTTGTGTTAGTTTAAGTAGATAGTGTGTTTCTAGAAATTCATCCATTTATTCTAGGTTTTCAAGTTTGTTGGAGTACTGTTTTTTGTAATATTCTGTAATGATCCTCTTTATCTCAGTTGGTTCTGTTGTAATGTCACCCATTTTGTTTCTTATTTTGGTTATTTGTGTCTTCTCATTTTTTTCCTGAGTCGTTTTGGCCAGTGGTTTGTCAATTTTATCGATCCTCTCAAAGAACCAATTTCTAGTTTCAATTTCATTTATTTCCAATTTCATTTATTTCTGCTCTAATCACTATTATCAACTTTCTTCTGGTGACTGTGGACTTCTTTTGCTGTTTCTTTTCTATTTTTTCAAGTTGTCAGGTTAGGTGAGTGATTCTGGATCTTTTTTCTTTCTTAATGTGTACATTTATTGCTATAAGTTGTCCTCTGAGCACTGCTTTTGCTGTGCCTCAGAGGTTTTGGTATGTTGTGTCTTCATTCTCATTTCATTCTAAGAATTTTTTAATTTCATTTTTAATTTCTTCCATGACCCAGTAGTTTTTAAATAAGTTATTATTCAGTTTCCATGTATTTAAGTTTTTTTTTTTTTCCTTGCTGTTTCTGTTCATTGATTTCTAGTTTTGTAGTGCTATGGTCAGAGAAGATGTTTTGTGTTATGTCAATGTTTTTGAATTTATTGAGGCTTGCTTTGTATCCTAGAATATGGTCTATTCTGGAGAACGATCTGTGTGTATTGAAGAAGAATGTGTACTGTGCTGCTTTTGGGTGATGTGTTCTGTGCATGTCTATGAGGTCAAATTGGTTGATTGTGTTATTTAGATCTTCTGTATCTTTATTGAGTTTCTTTCTAGTTGTTCTGTCCACTTCTAAAGTGGTGTGTTCTAAAGTTGAAGTCTCCTACTATTATTGTAGAACTATCTATTTCTCTTTTCAATTCTGCTAGAGTTTATTTTATGTATTTTGGAGCTCTGTCATTGGGTGCGTAAATATTTATTATTGTTATGTCTTCTTGGTGGATTGACACTTTAATCATTATTTAATGCACTTCTTTGTCTCTTATAGTGGATTTTGACTTAAAGTCTATTTTATCTGAAATGATTATTGCTACTCCTGCTCTCTTTTGGATACTTTTGCTTGATATATTCTTTTCCAATCTGTTGGTTTTTTAACCTGTTTATGTCTTTGTGTCTAAGGTGTGTCTCTTGTAGGCCACATATCGATGGGTCATTTTTTTAAATCCATTCTGCCACTCTCTGTCTCTTGACTAGGGCATTTAATACATTTACATTCAGTATGATTAACTATAGGTATGGATTCATTGCTGTCATTTTCATATACTTTTTTGTGGTGTTAACAGTTTCTTTGTTCCTCTTAATTTTCTGTGCTGAGTTCTTTTTGTATATAGATTTCCTTTTTCTGTCAATCCTTCTTGTTTTTGTGTTTACTGAGTCTTTTTGCTTTTCTTCTTTATTTTGCTGAGTATATTTATTACCTTTCTTTGTGGTTACCCTGAAATCTACCTTAATCCTCTTAAAATTAAAATAGTGTGTTATATCTTGAAGTTGCCTTGACTTCCTCCCCATATGAAAGTTCTGTAACTACATCTGTTATTCCCCCTTTCAGTTTTGAAGTTGTAGTCATTTACAGCTTAACTCCTCTGGTTCCCTATAGTCAGTTTTTTAGCTTTATTTGGCTTTTGTGAAGTCTTTATCTGGATTGGTATCTGGGTTATGTTTTTATGTCTCTTTATCTCAGGTTGTTGTCTGATGTTGTTGATTCTGTATCTGAGGGACTCCCTTTAATATATTTTGTAAGGATGTTCTGGATTTTACAAATTCCCTTAATTTCTGCTTATCTGGGAATGACTTAGTTTTACCATCAATGCTGAAAGACAGTTTTACTGAATATATGATTCTTGGTTGGGAATTCTTTTCTTCAGAATTTAGTTTATGTTGTCCCAGTGCCTTCTTGCCTATATGGTTTCTGAAGCGAAATCAGTGCTTTATCTTATTAGTGCCCCTTTGTAAGTGATATTACATTTTTCATGAGTTGCTTTCAGAATTCTTTCTTTGTCTTTGATTTCGGAAATTTTGATTATGATATGTCTTGGTGAATTATGAGGGGCAGGGTCTACCCTGTATGGGGTTCGTTGAGCTTCTTGGATGGTAACCTTCTTGTTTTTCATGATTATTTGGAAGTTTTCAGACAACATATCTTCAAAAATTTTCTCTGGGACTTCCGGCAAAATGGCGCTCTAGGCAGAAGCACCATGCTGTCCCTCCGCAGCAAAGATCCAAAAAACTAAGCCAAACAGAGAAAACAACAATCCTGAAACCCTAAAACATCAAATGAAGAGATAAAGAACTCAGCCAAGCACAAACGGAGACAGAAAATTGACAGAGAATGGAGAGCGAGGAGAGATTCATGCAGAGGTCCCCTATCAGCTAACACAGCTTGGATCCACCATCTTGGACCCTTATTGGAGACCAGCAAACAGGGGGTACGAGAAAGCAGCTTTATGGAGCTTCCAGCAGGAGAAAAAACAACCGGTAATTTGAGATATGTGCTTTCCCACTCCCCACCCTTCTTCACCCCCACTCAGCCTCTGCTACCCGTGGCCACAATCTCTTGTACGGGAAGCACCAGCTGCTTGGATCCACCCACCCAAACGGGCTGGCTCTCTGAGTGCCATTTGTTGGCTGCTGGTGTTGCTTTTTATCCACTTGTTTTGATTTCTTCCTTACCTCGCACCACCTCCCCCTCCTTTCGCTCAAATACCTGACTCCATGCACCATCTTTGCTTCTTACTGAGGGGCTGCAGAGCTCCGTTCAAGTGTGGAGCTGCTTTCTGGTCTGGGCTGCCACACTGGTGGGATCCCAGGGTTTTTGTTCATTTGTTTGTTTTGAATTGTTCGTTTTCTTTTCCTTTTCTTGAGTTGAGAGCCCTTTCTGGCTAGGCGGTGCTGCATGGCCTGAAAACTACCCCCTCGGCTTGCACAGATGTTCAGAGGGATCCCTGAGGGCATTTCTTTTATTGTTTTTTTTTTCTGTTTTTTTGGAGGGCTTTTCTTGATCTTTTCTTTTTTTAATTTGTTTTGTTTTCTTTACCCTCTTTTTCCCCTTTTGTCTTTGTTCATTACTAGTTTCTCATCTCTCTATATCTTCCTTCTCTTTCTGTTCCATGAATACCTGGTGTTGTATACCTCTACGCCTTCTAGCCAGGCTGTACTGCAACACCTGAGAACAAGTTCCCCAGACCTCATAGCCAAACTGGTGGGATCCCTGGGAACTTTGCTGTTCTTTAACCTTTCCGATTTTTATTTATCCATTCTTTTCTTTTCTTTTTTTTTTCCTCTTCCCCTTTTTGTTTTTCTCCATTTCATAGTCTCTCATCTCTCCACTCCAACGGCAAACTCCCCTAGCATTCTTTTTTGTTTGTTTGTATGTTTTTGGCTCCTGTTCCTCTCTCCTCTCTCCCATAACCATCTTAGCTCCACACATAATAAACTCCCTGCTACATCCTGCCTACCTGCACCCTGCAGTTAACATCGCACCACCAAGCAGCACAGGCATGGACTACTGGAACCTGCCCTGCACTGATTACTGACCTGCCCTAGTGGCTGTACTAGGTGCCACAAACAACCCATCCCAGTAACTCCTCTTCAGCTAGGCCTGCCTTGCCCTACCATATCTGAGTGACTGACACTGCCAATTGGAGAAGGAGGTGAAAAGTATTGTGCCCACAGATGAGCAAACAACAAAGAACACACAGCCCGCCTGCTCAGAAATAGCCAAATTTTTTTAAAAAGGGACAAAACAAACAAATCTACAATCAATAAACGAGAAAAATAACTACTGAATGCCCCAAAGACAGCACATAATATCAAAACGTTTACAAAAACAGGACAGGATGGTTCCAGTAGGCGTCCAAAATAAAATACCAGATGACATTCCAGTGGAAGAAAAGGCACTACAACTAGCTGACAGGGAATTCAAATCTCGAATACTCAGAATTCTACAAGAGCTGAAGCAAAAAGCAGACAAAAATGAGGAAAAAATAGAAAATTCATGGAAAATACAGACAAAAAATTGGAAGACTTCAGGAAAATAATGCAGGAACAAAATACCAAAATAAATTCACAACTAGAAATTATACAAAGACAACAATTAGAAATCCAAAAGATAAACAACAAGATTTCAGAAATGGACGTCTCATAGAACGGCTGAGAAGCAGATTTGAAACGGTGGAAGACAGGATCAGTGGAATTGAAGACAAACACTTGGATACAACTCTGTTTGAAGAAAACTCACAAAAAAGAACAAAGAAAAATGAAGAGACCCTGAGAGTTATGTGGGATACAATCAAAAGCAAAAATTTACAAGTGATTGGAGTTCCACAGCAGGGGGAGAAAACAGAAAAAACAGAGAGGATCATTGAAGAACTGCTGACAGAAAATTTCCCCAATATCATAAAAGATGAAAAGCTGGCCATCCAAGAAGCTCAAAGAACTCCATATAGGAAAGACCCCAAAAGAAAATCACCAAGGCATATCATAATCACACTCACCAAAACCAAAGACAAACAAAGAATCCTGAGAGCAGATCATTAAAAACAAGAAGTCACATACAGAGGACAAACAATAAGACTAAGCTCAGATTCTTTGGCAGAAATCCTGCAGGCAAGAAGGCAATGGGATTACAGATATAAAATCTTGAAAGAAAAAAGTTGCCAGCCAAGAATAATATATCCTGCAAAACTCTCATTCTAATTTGATGGTGAAATTAGGTCATTTCCACATAAACAGAATTGAAGGGAATATGTAAAAGTCAAACCAAACTTACAAGGATTATTAAAGGGAGTTCTTCAATCTGAGGACAAACAACTTCAGCTCACAGGCAGAATCTAGTACGCAGGATCATACCAGCCAGATACCTATCTAGGAAATGGACTCTCAAAGACTATCCAAAACCAAAAGAAATACAACAGGGAATCAGAGCAGTTAATCAGTAAATGACAACAACATCAAAACAATAAAAGAGGGAATAAA
>NW_004444037.1:8206162-8232416 GCF_000243295.1 Trichechus manatus latirostris | reverse complement strand
TATGGCAGCATTGTTCACAATAGCAAAACGATGGAAACAACCTAGATGCCCATCAACAGATGAATGGATAAACAAACTACGGTACATACACACAATGGAGTACTATGCAACAAGAAAGAACAATGATGAATCTTGTGAAGCATCTCATAACATGGATGAAACTGCAGGACATTATACTGAGTGAAATAAGTCAATCACAAAAGAACAAATATTGTATGAGACCCCTATTGTAAAAACCCATGAAAAAGTTCACACACAAAATGTAACAATCTTTGTTGGTTACTAGGGATGGGAGGGGTGGGGGGAAATACTAAATAGGCAATAGATAAGTAGTATCTTGGGTGAAGGGTGAGACAATACACAATACAGGGGAAACTAGCACAGCTTGGACAAGGAAAGTCATGGAAGCTCCATAGACACATCCAAACTCCCTGAGGGACTGAATTGCTGGGTGGAGGGCTGTTGGGGCCATGGTCTCAGGGAATATCTAGCTCAATTGGCATAACACAATTTATAAAGACAATGTTCTACGTTCTACCTTGGTGAGTAGTGTCTGGGGTCTTAAAAGCCTGTGAGCAGCCATCTAAGATACTCCACAGGTCTCATCCCTTCAGGAGCAAGTGAGAATGAAGAGAACAGGATACAAGGAAAAGATTATTCCGAAGGACTAATGGACCACAGCTTCCAAGGCCTCCACCAGACTGAGTCCAGTACAGATAGATGGTACCCGGCTACCAACGATTGCTCTGACCAGGATCACAACAGAGGGTTCTGGACGGAGTTGGAGAATGATGTAGAACAAAATTCTAACTCACAAAAACCAGATTTACTGGCCTAAAGGAGACTGGAGAAACCCTGAGAGTATGGCCCCCAGACACCCTTTCAGCTCAGTAGTGAAGTCATCTCCGAGTTTCACCGTTCAGCTGGGGAGTGGACAGCCCCACAAAACCAAATGGGACTAATGAGTTACAGCAGTCCTGGGACAAGGGCCAGAAGGCAGAAGGGGACAGGGAAGCTGGTGATAGGGAACTCAAGTTTGAGTAAGGATAGTGTTGATGTGTTGTGAGGTTGTTAACCACCGTCATAGGGCAACATGAGTACTAACTGTTAAATGAGAAACTATTTTGTTCTGTAAGCCTTCATCTAAAGTGAGAATAGCAGCACAATTGGAAGAGCATAGTCGATGTCACTGAACTGTGCATGTAGAAATTTTTGAAATGGTGTATCTTTGGCTATGTGTATTTTCAACAAAAAAAAAATGTCGAGAAGGGAGAGAGTTGACATGCTGTGGGGTTGTTAACCAATGTCATAAAACAATATGTGTACTACTGTTTCATGAGAAACTATTTATTCTGTAAGCCTTCACCTGAAGTACAATTTAAAAAAAATTTTTTTCTCTGTACTTTTTTTCTCCTCTTCTTCTAGAATTCCTATTATGCATAAATTATTCCTCTTGATGGTGTTCCACATACTCTAAGGCCTTCTTGATTTTTCTTCATTCTTTTTTTCTGATTATTCCTCAAATTAGTATCAAGGGATGTGTTCTTTATTTTGCTGATTCTTTCTTCTATTGATTCGGTTCTAGTTCTGTGTCTTTCCATTGAGTTATCTATTTCTGATATTTTATTGTTAATGTTCTGAATTTCTACTTGTTCTGTATGGTTTGCACTGAGTCTCATTTTGTTCTTGTATTGTTTTCCTAAATTCTTCTAGGTTTTTTTCTGTGGTTTCCTTGATCTCTTTGAAGATCCTAAATATAAGTCTTTCAAATGCCTTCTCTGATACTTCTATTATTGTTTCTTCCTCCAGAAACTTTTCTATCTCTTTATTTTGCTCACTTGTTTGAGCCATCTTATCCTGTTTTTTCATATGATTTGTTATTGTCTGCTGTCTCTGAGGCATTAAGGGGTTATTTTACTTATTGATTGAATGCTTGCTTGTGTTGTCCTGATTTTTTTTTTGGTGGGGGTTGTGGTGAACAACTAGGGGTGCAGGAGCTCTCTCCTGCTCACCAGGTGGGTGGGGTGCAGAGGAGAGTGGCAGATGGGGCTGGGTGGCAAGGGAAGGGGGGCTCATACTGTAGTACCCACGCGGGTGGTGTGGCAGAGGTGGGGGTTCATGTAGCTAATTACCAGGAAGACGGGAGGAGGAGGAGCATGCTCCTCTCGTCACCGGGTGTGGGTGCCTGGGCACTACCAGTGGCGAAGCCAGCAATCAGGACCTGGCCTTGACCAGTACAAGGAGGGGAGGTCTGCCTGTAGTCTGGTTGGGTGGCACTCTATGGATCTATTACTCTGTGTGTGCCACCCACCCTGATGTTCAGGGACTGCTGCTGGTGAGTAGTCCTGTCTCTGGATCCTGGCTCCCTCCCTTCTCTGTGGATGCCAGGATACCTGGAGCTCTCACCCTCCTACTTGTACTTTCATTCCTTAGATCTCGTTCCTGTCCTTCTCACCTTGCTTCACTCCAGGTATGTCTACACACTTTCTCTTTCTCCTATTGGGAATTCTGTGAAGTTGTCCTCCTGTGCTCCTCACCCGGGATTGCTCCTGGCTTTGTCTCAATATGGCCATGCTGTGACAGGTCAGCTGGCAGGGCACCTCTGCTCCATATCTCTCCTTATTCACTGTTTTCATTCAGTTTCTTATTCCAATCAGTGTTAGACTAATTCTTTATCCCTCCATTTGATGCTCAGGGTTCCAGGATTGTCATCTGTATCTGTTTAATTTGATTTCTTGGGTCTTTGCTGTAGAGAGACAGCATAGTGTGTCTGACTAAGCCGCCATCTTGGGCCATCTCTCTTAGTGCTACTTTCGATACACTTTATCTGAGGTCTACTTGATGACTCTGGAAACCTCTAAATATTTCTATCAATTGTCAGTGTATTGATCCAGTCCTTTAGAAATTGGCTGACTCCTCTTTAAGAATGAACTGGAGAAAGATGGCAACAGCTCGTCTTTGGGCTCAGCTTCCACTTTGTCCATATGCTGTCCTGAGGATATTGATTAGAGGTTCTCAAACTTGTCCTTGGTGATGAAACACCTGAAAGCCATATGATCTTGACAGAACAACATAAATCATTGATACATTCATCTTAAAATAACAAAATAAATTTGTGCTTAATCAGTTTCTATATTAGTACTAAAGCTTTAAGAAAAATTTGAGTAAAATCTTTAAAACTGAGAAAGTGCTTTCCATTAACTCAGTGTTTCCATGAACTAGGGTGAAATCTATGCTATTCACTTGTTCTTAATGGAGAAACACTGATCTAAAACACAAGGATTCTGCAGAAGTCTAATTTGGGATGTAATGATCCAGACATCACCAAATACTACACGTTCCACTAGAATATAAACTCCCTCAAGACAGGGATTTTTGTCTGCCTTAGATGTTTAAAAAACAAAAACAAACAAACAAACAAAAACAAACCAGTTGCTGTCGAGTCAATTCTGACTTATGGCAATCCCATGTGTGTCAAAACTGTGCTCTATAAGATTTTCAGTGGCTGATTTTTTGGAAATAGATTGCCAGGCCTTTCTTCTGAGGTGCATCTAGGTGGACTCCAACCTTTTGGTTAGCAGCCAAGTGTGTTAACCATTTGTACCACACAGGGACTCTGTTTTAAGCATTACTGGCTTCTCAATGCCTAGCACAAGGTTGGCACATAATAGGTGCTCAATATATATTTATTGAACAAATGAATTCTGCCTCCTTGAGGAGTTAGTGTGGTGTCTTGGAAAGAGCAAGGTCTTTGGGATTAGATAGACATTTATAGAAGTTGGGATCCTACCCTGAGGAGGTAGGAGGCTACCTTGAGACTGCCCCCAGAGTTTTCTGGGAAAGGTTTCTTTCTATAGCAATAGCTCTTTTAGGAAAGAAGAAAATGGTTACCATGTAAAATTAAGGGTATATTGTCTTCTTCCCGCTTTGAGCACTGTCCTTTGTAAATCCTCAAACTATTTGTAGTGAACGAACATTTTTCTAAATTTACTATTGTCACAGACTAATTCTTTTGTAAAATACAATAAAAATGAATTACTAGAAAAAATAAATGAAAAAAAAGAAGTACAAAATACATGACCACGTTTCTTTATTATTAGATTCAACACACATAAAATTGTTGTGTTAGGTGCCAGCTAGTCAGTTCCAACTAATAGCAACCCTGTGTACAACAGAACGAAATACTACCCGGTCCTGCTCCATCCTCACAATTGTTGTTATGTTTGAGATTATTGTTGCAGCCACTGTGTCAAGGGTCTTCCTCTTTTTCGCTGACCTCTACCTTAGCAAGCATGATGTCCATCTCCAGGGACTTGTCACCCCTGATAGCATGTCCAAAAATACATGAGATGAAGGCTTGAAATCCTCGCTTCCAAGGAGCATTCCGGCTATACTTTTTCCAAGACAGACTTGTTCATTCTTTTGGCAGTCCATGATATATTCAATATTCTTTGCCAACACCATAATTCAAAGGCATCATTTCTTCTTTGGCCTTCTTTATTCATTGTCCAGCTTTCACATGCATACAAGGAGATTGAAAATACCATGCCTTGGGTCAGGTACACCTTAGTCCTCAAAGTGACATTTTTGCCTTTCAATAGTTTAAAGAGGTCTTTTGCAGCAGATTTTCCCAATGCAATGCATCATTTTATTTCTTGACTGCTGCTTCCGTGGGTGTTGATAGTGGATCCAAGTAAAATGAAGTCCTTGACCACTTTAATATTTTCTCCATTTACCATGATGTTGCTTTTTGGTCCAATAGTGAGGATTTTTGTTATCTTTATGTTGAGGTGTAAGCCATACTGAAAGCCAAAGTCTTTGACCTTCTTCAGTGAGTGCTTTAAGTCCTCTTTGCTTTCAGCAAGCAAAGTTGTGTCATCTGCATATTGCAGGTTGTAAATAAGTCATCCTCCAACTCTGATGCTGCTTTATTCTTCATATAGTCCAGCTTCTCTGATTATTTGTTCAGCATACAGATTGAATAAGTATGGTAAAAGGATACAACCCTGATGCACACCTTTACAGTTCAGTAAATGTAATCAGAACAAATATAGGGAAAAAGAAAAAAAAGCACACGAAAACTGTATGTTGTTCATTGAAAGTGTGGGTGTATGTGATGAAAATAGAATTGCACTAACACCTGTAATTTATTGTCATTCTGCAATCATATTAAAAGAATTCATCAGTGAAATGACCCATATTAATATTGATGTGCAGACTTAGAACAAACCCCATGTGTATCCATTTTTTAAGTTATAATGTGACAAATGAGCTTGCTTTTTGCTTGTTACTTTATGTTATTTAGGTTGGATGGAAAACAACATTCCTCTCTGAAGATAATATATATCTAATTACCAAACCAGTTGCCATCAATTCAATTCCAACTCCTGGCAACCTCATGTGTTTCAGAGTAGAACTGCACTCCACAGGGTTTGGGATGCTTTTGGAAGTAGATCACCAGGCCTCTCTTCTGAGGTGCTTCTGGGTTGGTTTGAACCTCCAATCCTTCAGTTAGTAGTCAAGTGTCTAACTGTTTGCACCACCCAGGTTCTCCAGATATACCTAAACAGTTTATCTGTTTTGTTTTTATAACACTTTTAGTAGAGAAACCAGTCTCACAAAAAGTATTAGTTATCTAGTGCTGCTATAAAGAAATACTACAAGTGGCATTCAACCGTGCTCACCTACCTGCCCCAACATTCACCTGGAGCCTGGGATATCTACCAATGACCTTGTCCAGATTCGATGCCTCCACCCCAGGCCCACTTCCGTGGCACTGGTTCCCTGGTCACCACTGGCTTTCAGGGAGAAGGCAGCGTCCGACCTGCAGGGGCTGGACCCACCTTTGAAGTGTCATTATTAACTTATGGATTTAAAAATATTTGACCTGGCCAAGGTGGCGGACTAGTCAGACACACTAAACCATCCCACTGCAACAAAGTCCTGAAAAACCAAGTAAAACAGATACAGATGTCAATCTTGGAACCCTGAACCTTAAATTAAGGGATAAAGTATTAGATTGGAAGTCCTGAGGAGAAGAAGAAACTAATAGAAAACAGGGAAGGAATAAAGATGTGGAGTGGAGGTTCCTGGCCAAATGGCATGACTTAGCATAGCCATCATGGAATAAAAGCAACAACTCCACACACGGAAAGGCACCTCCATGGAATTCCCAATAGGAGATAGAGGTATGGCCCAGTCACACCCAAGGCTAAGTGAGACCACATTTGCTCACTGCAGCTCAAAGATGAGCCCAGATTCTTTCACCTGGTAACCACAGAAGCAAGATCCTACAATCCCTACCCTTCTAGCGAACAGCAGCTATAACTGCACCATCCCAGCAATCCCGACTACCAGGAACCACAGTGTCAATCCACTCTGTTTTCCCCTCCATCTATCTCCCTCTGCCCCTGCCTTCATCCACCCATCCTCCATCTCTCTCCTCTGCTTTGCCAGCCACTGCCCTGAGGGAAACTCGCCTGGACCCCAGGCCCTTCCCTGCCAGCTTTGGACCCCTCCTGTCACCTGTTGCAGCCCAGAGGGGACATGGCATGGATGCCAGGCACTTCCTTATTGGCTCTAGACCACCCACCCCGGCTGCCTACCATAGCCCCAAGGGGTCCCAGCCCAGACTCCAGGACCCTCCTCACCAGCTCCAGACCCCCACCCCCACCCCCGCTGACCACCGTAACCCTGCTCCAGCACCCAGTCAGGTTCACAGTGCAGACAAGCAATCCATCTCCATCCCTTCTGCCTCTGTTGGACTTACCTGGCTACGCCATAACTCAGGGAATATATAAGGTGTAGGTACAGAACTTTCAAATGGAGAGGAAGTCAAGATGATAACAAGTAATAAAAGACTGGTTCAAACTTAGAAAGGTAAGGGTAAATTTCAAGTTAACCACAAAAAAAGTTAGCAAACCTACTCATCAAAATAAAGAAGAAAAACAAAGTCTCAGTAAACACAAAATCTACAATAACAAAAGAAATAAAACAAAATTTCACAAACAAAAGGAACTCAGCACAGAAAAGTAAGAGGAACAAAGAAAACATCAGCACTACAAAAATAAGCACTACAAAATGACAGCAATAAACTCACGCCTATTGATAATCACACTGAATGTAAATGGCTTAAATGCACCCTTAAAGAGACAGAGAGTGACAGAATGGATTAAAAAACATGACCTATCAATCTATTGTCTACAAGAGACAGACCTTAGACACAAAGACATAAATATACTAAAAATGAAATGATGGAAAGAAGTATATCAAGCAAATAGCAACCAAAAAAGAGCAGGAGGGCAATACTAATCTCAAATAAAATAGACTTTAAGGCAAAATCCACCATAAAAGACAAGGAAGGACATTATATAATGATGAAAGGAAAAATCCATCATGAGGACATAAGCAGAATAAATATCTATATACCCAATGACAGCCCTGGTGGCACTGTGGTTAAGAGCGCAGGCTGCTAACCAAAAGGTCGGCAGTTTGAATCCACCAACTGTTCCTTGGAAACCCTATGGGGTAGTTCTACTCTGTCCTATAGGGTCACTATGAGTCAGAATCGACTCGACAGCAACAGGTACAGGTACATCCAATGACAGGGCTCCAAAATACATAAAACAAACTCTAACAGCACTGAAAAGAGAAATTGACAGTTCCACAATAATAATAGGAGACATCAACACACCATTCTCGGCAAACGACAGAACATCTAGAAAGAAACTCAGCAAAGATACAGAAGATCTAAAGGCCACAATCAACCAATTTGACTTCACAGACATACATAGAACACTCCACCCAACAGCAGCAAAGTATACATTCTTTTCCAACACACATGGAAAGTTCTCCAGAATAGACCACATCTTAGGCCACAAATCAACTCTCCACAAAATCCAAAACTTTGAGATAATACAAAGCATCTTCTCTGATCACAACACCATAAAAGTAGAAATTAATAACAGGAAGAGCAAGGAAAAAATCAAACACATGAAAACTGATTAATACCTTGCTTAAAAACCATTGAGTAATAGAAGAAATCAAAGAAAAGAATCACACGATCATCTCAATTGACACAGCAAAGGCATTTGATAAAGTCCAACACCGATTCCGGATAAAAACTCTCAGTAAGGTAGGAATAGAAGGGAAATTCCTCAATATAATAAAGGGCATCTATACAAAACCGACAGCCAACATCATTCTCAATGGAGAGAGGCTGAAAACATTCCCCCTCAGAATGAGAACAAGACAAGAATGCCATTTATCATGACTCCTATTTAACATTGTGCTGAAAGTCTTAGCTAGAGCAATAAGGCAAGAAAAAGAAATAAGGAACATCCAAATTGGTAAGGAAGAAGTAAAACTATCCCTATTCACAGATGATATGATACTATGCATAGAGAATCCTAAAGACTCCACAAGAAAACTACTGGAACTAATAGAAAGATTCAGCCGAGTAGCAGGATACAAGATAAACATACAGAAATCAGTTGGATTCCTACATACTAATACAGAGAATTATGAAAAGGAAATCAGGAAATCAATACCATTTATAATAAGCCCTAAAAAAATAAAATACTTGGGAATAAATCTAACCAGGGATGCAAAAGACCTGTACAACTACAGAACACTACTGCAAAAAACCAAAAGAGACGTACATAAATGGAAAAACATACCATGCTCATGGATAGGTAGACTCAACATTGTGAAAATGTCGATTCTACCCAAAGCAATTTACAAATACAATGCAATCTTGATCCGAATACCAACAATATCCTTTAACTAGATGGAAAAACTAATCATTAACCTTATATAGAAAGGAAAAAAGCCTCAAATAAGTAAAGCATTGTTGAAGAAGAACAAAGTAGGAGGTCTCACAGTACCTGACCTCAGAACCTACTATACAGCTACAGTAGTCAGAACAGCCTGATACTGGTACAAGGACAGATACATTGACCAATGGAACAGAATCAAGAACCCAGATATAAATCCATCTACCTACAGCCACCTGATCATTGACAAAGGTCCCAAGTTCATTAAATGGGGAAAAGACAGTCTTTTAGCAAACGATGCTGGCAAAAATGAAACAGGACCCATACCTCACACCATACACAAAAACTAATTCAGAATGGATCAAAGATCTAAATATAAAACCAAAAACTATAAAGATCATGGAAGAAAAAAATAGAGTCAATGCGAGGAGCACTAATACAGGGCATAAACAGGATACAAACCATAACTAACAACCCACAAACACAAGAAGATAAGTTAGATAAATGAGATCTTCCAAAAATTAAAAAATTACACTCATCAAAAGACTTCACCAAAAGAGTAAAAAGAGAACCTACAGACTGAAAAAAAATTTGGCTATGACATATCAGACAAAGGGCTAATCTCTAAAATCCATGGGAAAATCCAACACCTCTTCAATAAAAAGACAAATAATCCGGTTAAAAAATGGGCAAAGGTTATGAACAGAAGCTGAAAGAAGACATTCAGGAGGTTAACAGACACATGAAGAAATGCTTGGCCATCACTAGCCATTAGAGAAATGCAAATCAAAACTGTAATGAGATACCATCTCACCCTGACTTTACTGGCACAAATCAAAAAAACAGAAAATAACAAATGCTGGAGAAGTTTCGGGAAAATTAGAACTCTTATGCACTGCTAATGAGAATGTAAAATGGCATAACCATTTTGGAAAATGATATGGTGCTTCCTTAAAAAGCTAGTAATACCATACGATCCAGCAATTCCTAGGAATATATCCTAGAGAAATAAGAGCCGTTACAGGAATAGACATACACATAAGCATGTTCATTACAGCATTATTCACAATAGCAAAAAGGTGGAAACAACCTAAGTGCCCATCAACAGCTGAATGAACAAACTATGCTACATACACACAGGGGAATACTATGCAATAATAAAGAACAATGATGAATCTGCAAAACATCTGACAACCGGGATGAATCTGGAGGACATTATGCTGAGTAAAATAAGTCATTCACAAAAGGACAAATAATGTATGAGACCACTATTATAAAAACACATGAAAATATTTCCACACAGAAAGAAACAATCTTTGATGGTTATGAGGGAGGGGAGGGATGGGGAAGGAAAAATGCTAACTAGATAGTAGATAAGTAGTAACTTCAGTGAAGGGTAAGGCCATACACAATACCAGAGAAGTCAGAACAACTTGACCAGGGCAAAGTCATAGACGCTTCACAGACACATCGAAACACCCTAAGGGACTGAGTTACTGGACTAAGCGTTGGGCACCATGGTTTTGGGGAGCATATAGCTCAATTGGCATTACAAAGTCTATAAAGAAAATGTTCTACATCTGACAGCGGTGAGTAGTGTCTGGGGTCTTAAAAGCCTGTGAGCGACCATCTAGGATACATCTACTGGTCCCATCCTGGCTGAAGTAAAGGAAAATGAAGAAAACCGAAGACACAGGGGAAAGATTAGTCCAAAGGACCAATGGACCACAACTACCACAACCTCCACCTGACTGAGCCCAGAACAACTAGATGGTGCCCCGGCTACCACCACTGATTGTTCTGGTAAGGATCACAATAGACGGTCCCAGACAGAACAAGAGAAAAATGTAGAGTAAAATTCAAATTCACACACAAAAAATAGACCAGGCTTGCTGGTCTGACAGAGACTGGAGAAACCCCAAGAGTTTGGCCCCCGGACACCCTTCTAACTCAGTACTGGAGTCACTCTTGAGCTTCACCCATCAGCCAAAGATTAGACAGGTGTATGGGGCCAACAATAACACACATGAAGAAGGTGCTTTCTAGTTTAATAATATATATGAGACTAATGGGCACGCCAGCCCAAAAACAAAGATAAGAAGACAGGAAGGGACAGAAAAACTGGACAAATGGAAACAGGGAACCAGCGGTGGAGAAGAGGAGAATGTTGACACATCACAGTGTTGGCAACCAATGTCACAAAACAATTTGTGTGTTAACTGTTTAATGAGAAATTAATTTGCTCTGTAAACTTTCACCTAAAGCACAATACAAATAAATAAACAAAAATATTTGACCTGTTTCAAAGAAAGAAATACCAGAAGTGGATGACTTTAACAAAGAGAAATTTATTCTCTCACAGTTCAGGAGGCTAGAAGTCTGAATTCAGTCCACCATCTCCAGGTAAAGGCTTTCTCTCACTGTTGGCTCTGGGGGAAGGTCCTTGCCATCAATCTTCCCTTGATCTAGGAGCTTCTCAGTGCAGGGACCCCCGGTCCAAAGGATGCACTCTGCTCCCAGCACCTTTTCTTGGTGGTATGAGGTCCCTCTCCTCTCTGCTTGATGCTGTCTTTTACACCTCAAAAGATTGACTCTCAAGATACAACCTAGTCCTATAGATTGAGTCCTATCTCAGTAACATAACTGCTTCTAATCCTGCCTCATTAACATTTTAGAGGTTAGGATTTACAACAGATAGGATAATCACATCAGATTACAAAATGGTGGACAATTATACAATATTGGGAATCATGGCCTAGCCAAGTTGACACACATTTTGGAGGGACACAATTCAATCTCTAACATAAAGGTATGCTGATAAGAAGGGTAGAAGGGATTGTAAAACAATTTCAGCAATCTCAGATATTCATTTTTAAATTCTATTCAAAATGAAGCAAGTAGACATATGATTTCAAAATTCATCTTCAGTCCTTCATCAGTAACCAGATCCACGCACATATCTTGGCTCTGCTTAAGAACATCCCCCACCCTGAGTTCAGCGGAATGAGAGCCCAGAGTCAGAAATAAAATTGAGTTACATAAAACATATGAAGTTACATTTCTTTTATGCTGGAGTTTGTGGAATGAGATTCACACTTATTAAATATGTCAAAAAGTGATTTTTAATGGTGTCTTGAAAAAGTTATAGCAAAGACAACTGTTTTATTTGATATAACTGGCGAACCCAACCCCTCTGAATTGTAGCATTTTCAAAGACAGTTTTAGTAAAATGTCTTCCTTTAATTGAACCTCCTTACATATTTAATGTAAAGAAGAAACACATGTTCCAGAGCAAGTTATACTTTATAAGGCGTTGGGTTGGGTCCACAGCCAAATAGAACATGGCAAGATGTGGAATATATCGCCGCAGATGTAAAGGTGGCTGCAACTTCGACCAGTCACTTAGTGCACCCTTTCTCAAGGTCTTTTTAAATCCGAAAAGAAGCCCAAGGGCCAAGCATTGAAAAAAGAGGGAAATAACATACTGTTTTTCCATCGTCCCTTTTGGTTACAACCGAACCCACTTAGCAAACAATGGAAAAGTAAATTGAACAGGATTTGCCCTTTTGAAGAGCTGACATTGCTATTTTGATATTTTTCCATACAACAGTAGAGGCACTAGTGCCAGCAGTTGATTTTATTCTGTTCAGCGACATTTTCTTGAAGGAGTCCCAAGTTTAATAAAGAGGAGAAATATTTCTTCCAATCGACCTAAAGCTTTACGTCTGTAAGTAATAAAATCGAGAAGAAAACACTTCTAATATTTAGTCCAATGTTGCTGTTCTTCCCCCCAAGGTGGCTGATTAACAAACACACGGAGCTAGCAATAAAATTCAATGATGCGTCTGCCAACAAGAGAAAAATGATTTCTCAGTCTGCTATAAGAAGTAATTAATATAAAGCAAATAATGACACTGTGAGATTAGGAGAGGGAAAAACATTAAAATACCTCTTTGTGTACTTGAAGGAGTTCGCATGTTCAAGTGAGTTACACTCAAGAACATTCATCCTCAGCGTCTGTTTTATTATCCACGAGGAACCCATACCTTGGCGAATCTCTTTCTTGTTCTACTGAGGTAAACATGTCAAAAAGGGACGTGGTTTGGCCAAGAATAAAGCATTCTCTACTCCATCAAGCATTATTTTCCTCTGTCATAGGGGAGCTCTCAACTGGTATACCAAAGGCACACGTGCAAAATGGAATGATCTCTGCATGGTCTTGGTGGCTCTTCCTTCTTTCTGTGGGGACTGCTAGGCCTCAGTACTTTTTCATAAGGGCAAGGTCCTTCCACAATGGGATTTGTATGATTTATAACTCTGGAGAGAAACTTTTGCTCAATCTAATTGGGTGGTCGACATTTGAACTCAATTTTGAAATTAATTTTCTTTGCTGTCCGTGTAAACCAAGCAGGATGAAACAAACGTGATTAATTTGAATGTGTCTGGGCTTTAACTTTAATCCATATGTACCTTGCTTACATTATAAAACAATTTGACCAGAAGACTCTATCTTGCTGTTGGAAAAGTGCTCTTTTAAAGGGTGTATGCGTGTGTCTGTAATTCCAGTACAGAAACATAATAAGTCACTGGATTATAAACTCCTTGAAGCTATGATCATGTTTCATTCAACTTTGCATCCTTCCTATCCCTAATTTAGTACCTGGTACATAGTAGGCAAGGAGCCTGGTGGTCCAGCGGTTAAGTGCTCAGCTGCTAAGTGAAAGGTCGATGGTTTGAACCTACCAGCCACTCTGCAGGAGAAAAGACCTGGTGATCTGCTTCTGTAAAGATTACAGCCTTGGAAACTCTACGGGGAAGTTCTATTCTGTTGTATAGGGTCGCTATGAGTCAGAATTGCCTAGACAGCAACAGGTTAGACAATCACAAAATGCTTAATTTGGTCATTTTTATTCGTTATTTTAATTAGCTAATATTTACTATGCACCCAGAACTATCAATAATTGAAAACTCAATGAAGGAATAAATGAACAAATGAATGAATAAACCAAGCATCTTCATGACCTTGAATTTTTCATACCCTGACAAAATATAACAATTTCACAAACATCTTAAAGTCCACAGATCTTGTACTTGGGAGTGAAAAAACAGCATTAAATGACAGTAATTAATGAATCACTTCACTGTCTTCTGAGTTCGCATATACCATAGGTGGTCTAATAATATCTTTTAACATCTATTAAGCCTTTATTCTGGATGAAAGAATGTTCTGTATTTACTAGTTATTTTCTTATGTAATCCTCACAACAACCCTATGAAGTAGACACTCCTATTATCCCCACTTTAGAACTCATAGCGACCAGCAGCAGCACTACAAATGGCTCCACCATTGGGGTCCTACGCATACACACACACACACACACACACACACACACACACACACACACATACACATAGGAAACCCTGGTGGCGTAGTGGTTAAGAGTTTGGCTGCTAACCAAAGGGTTGGCCGTTTGAATCCACCAGCTGCTCCTTGGAAACCCTGTGGGGCAGTTCTACTCTGTCCTATAGAGTCGCAATTGACTTGACAGCAACTGTTTTTTTTTAATTTTATTGTTGCTATTATTAACATCATGGTCCTTTAGCAAGACGTAAAAAAGAGCTCAGTGGAACTGGAACATAAGCACTTTATTGGACTCCTTCAGGACTTTTGACTCTCCTGACAAATGAAGTAGTTTAAGTAGGGAAGGGTCTTGATCAGATTTGGAGTTTTAGAAAGATTGTTCTGGCTCCAGCGTGGAGAATGTATTGAGTTCGGGTATTGCTGACCAGGGGCAGAGAGACCACTAACAAATATTACTGAGAGCTTACTGTGTGCCAATCACTGTTTTAGCATTGGCTTCTGTGGTAAAGAAGACAGCAAGAACCCTGCTCACCTGAACTCACATTCTAATAGGGGGAGGAAATCAAGTTAAGACAGCATTTACACAGGGCAGTCAGAGCCTTGGTGGTGCAGTGGTTAAGAGCTTGGCTGCTAACCAAAAGGTTGGCAGTCTGAATGCATCAGCCGCTCCTTGGAAACCCTATGGGGCAGTTATACATTTTCCTATAGGGTAACTATGAGTTGGAGTCGACTCGACAGTAGTTTTTTTTTTTTTTTTTTTTAACTAGAAATATTTGGTTCTTTTTAATCAGCTATTGATGGTATAATAAAATAAATTCAGGTGGCACCTAATTTAAACATTTGAAAATAGTTCATTGAAGGATAATCTACAACACACATGTTAAGCCTAATTGTCAAGATAATGCTTTTTTTTTTTTTTCAAGAAAGGAGAAATAAAGCCATGATCAAAATTATAACCAACAATTTGGGTTCATCTGGACACTTACAGATGATTTTGTAGGCATACTGGCAGGCACAATGTTGAAAAATCAATCCACTAGATTTAGGAATAATGGTAAGATAAAAAAGGAAAGATACACATTTCATCAGAGTTAATGCCTGAAATTAAAGAAAAATATCCACCAAATACCACAACAGATCTTTTAATGACTTGTTTTGTTAACATTAAGGTTGTTGTTTTGGGGAACACCTTTCTCTTTGAACATTTAATTAAATGTTCAATGCATTAAATAATTTACAGAGAGAAATAAGTTCTGTATTCTGTACAAATTACAGGACTTGTAATTACCCCCTCTCCCCTCAAAGCTCACTTTTGCAATGGTCTCAGCAGAAAATAAACAGTTCACCATTTGAACAGAATTTATAGCATTATAAAAGTTTACAGAACCCCTGTCCTTTAATCATTTTTTCTAACAGCAAAGATTCTACTGACAAAATTGAATGATCAGAATGTACAAATATTTGTGCAAAACGGCATTAATTGTTCTTACCATCTCACAGGGGTAAAATGTTCTTACCATCTCATAGGGGTAAAACCTAAGAACACACAATGCCAATAATGAAAAACTACGTTGAAAGTCATTCTATTTTAGATTCCAAACAATATGGATTATACTATTACTAAACATTAAAAGAAAATGTGGCACCATGAGCAGCAGGAGCAACAAATGATTCGGCAATTATGTCAGCTAAGAAAAGCTGACACTGGAATATGCCAAAGTTTATTTCCATGACAACCATCCATCTTAAAAGACTGGAAACAACTGTAGGGCTTACAACTCACTTCAATGTCTTTATACTTGAATTTGCAGATCATAAACGAAATGTTTACGAAGTCTTATTCCTCCTTTCAAGGAGTGTTTCTTCTGTCACTGGAAATCCTTAAAAGAGTTGAATCATAGACTCTCTGGATTCACCTACGCCAATCCATTTAACTGGAATTTGAAGCTCATCTTCAATAAATCGAACATAATTTTGTGCATTAACAGGTAGTTCTTCAAATGTCCTTGCATTTGATATGTCCATGTTCCACCCCGGGAGAGTCTTATACCGAACTTCAACTTTATTTAAGACTTCTTGGTTGGCTGGGAAATGAGGTATGATTTCACCACCTAACTTGTAAGCAACTCCAACTTTGATTTCTGTAAACATGTCCAAAATATCCAGTTTGGTAAGTGCCAACACAGTAAATCCATTAATCATGTGAGCATATCTGAGCAAAACGAGGTCCAGCCAGCCACATCTTCTTTTCCTTCCAGTAGTCACACCAAACTCTCTACCCCTTGTTTGTAATAATTCTCCAATATCATTGTCTTGCAAAGGCACCAATACCAACTCTAGTTGTATAAGCTTTCACAACTCCGTACACTTCTCCCACATTCTGAGGGGGCATACCCAAACCAGTATAAACACCTCCAACAGTACAATTTGAAGAGGTTACAAAAGGATAAATCCCAAAATCAATATCAAGTAGTGCTGCATTTGCTCCTTGTACCAAGATTTTCTTTGGTGGTCCATGTAGGGCCTCATATAGGAAATAAACGCCATCTCTCAGCATTGGTTTAATTTTTTCCATATAACCCTTGAGTTTTTGTAATTCACCTTCAATGTCTATTTCCAAAGTGGGGTATATAGATTTGTACTGATTAGCCAGAACTTTGAACCTCTCAGAGAAGCCACCAAAGTCAGAGACAAGATCACACATCCTAAGTCCACTCCGAGCAGCTTTGGAAGAATACACTGGGCCAGTGCCCTTTTTTCTGGTACCCAAATTTTTTCCTGCTTGTTCTTGTCTTTGTTGTTCCTGGATACCATCAGCTGCTTGATGAAAATCAAACACAATATGAGCACTGTCAGGTATGATAAGCCTTTTTTCCCAGCCTTCTAGACCTTTTCCTTTTTGAACATTTTTCTCTGCCTCCTCGAACAATCCAGGCAAATGACTTACCACACCATTTCCAATGAATGCAGTAACATTTGGATTAATTATGCCACTGGGTAGAAGATGAAAATCATATTCTACAGAATCCACAACAACTGTATGGCCAGCATCATTTCCTCCCTGGCAGCGGCAAACGATGTCGGCGTCCTGTGACAGCAGATCCACCACCTTCCCTTTGCCTTCATCGCCCCACTGCGCGCCGAGCACCACCGTCACCCGGTTCCCTCCGTGCCACGCCCTGGAGCGACTGCAATCGCCGTTGGGCAGGGAAGATGCCGCCTGCTCGGTCTCGGCGAACGACATGGTTCCGGCGACGCGAGGAGAACACAAAAGAGACGTCTGGGGAGAGTGCGGGAACTGAACCGCTCTCGACAGTAGTTTTTTTGGTGGCAACTTTCATTCAGGTGAAAGGTAGGGGTTGCCCCATGCTTCTCAAACTATCTCTAGTGAAGGATTAGATGTTTTCCCTAATTCGTCCCAGACAGATATGTGATTCTAACCACTACTTGAGTATGACAACATCCAAGCTGGCTTATACTCCATTCCACGAGACAAACTCATTGATTTTGCACTTAGATGTTGCAGCAAGGTCAAATTGCAATACAATCTTCGAAGTCCTTACTCTTGATTGCTCTCAACTAGGGGGGATTATGGTGTTTTTCGCTGATTGGGGACAGGTCTAGAGGAAGGTTCAGTATTAGATATCGAGTATGGGGTGGAACAAGAGACATCTGGGCAGGTGGATATGTGGGTTTGAATCTTAATCCACAAACTCAGGTAGGAAGAGCAACATGCAATACCATTTCATTATTTCCTTCAGATCAACTTAAGTCTGATTCACTGTCTCAGCACCTTGGAGCAACTAATTTAGTTGATAAAGCCAATTTTAATGGACTGACAGTGAAAAAGAAACAAACTGTATTGCAGACCAAATCGTATTTGGGAGCCTACTGAGTGGGAATGTGATGGGGAAGGAAAACCTGGTGGAACAGGTCTAGAAGCAGCGTGGTTCTTAGTACACCCAGCACAGTCAGCTGCCTCCTGCTGGTAAGGAACTGCATTTTCCCAAGAGGTCCTGACTCTCAGGGTGAGGTCTGTGACCTGGAACCCTGAACAGAAATCCTTCGCCAGCTGCGCCACCCCAGGAAAAGCAGAGACAGGCACTGGCTTTTTCATGTCACCCAGCCAGCAGTGGAAAATTTGTCCCAGAGGTTTTCCTTCTGCTACTGCAGCCAATTCTCCATTCAGGACTCAGCTCCAGGACTTTCTGATAGCCTTCAGCCCTGGGCCATGCCTACAGATGCTGTAATAAAATACCACAAACTAGGTGGCTTAAAAAAACAGAAATTTATTCTCTCACAGTTCTGGAGGTCAGAAGTTAGAAACCAGTGTCAGCACGTTAGTTCTTTCTGGAGATTCTAAGGGAGAATCTGTTCCATGCACCTCTCCTCACTTCTGGTGGTTGCTAGCAATCCTTACAGCTGAATCACTCCAATCACCACATGACCTACTTCCCTGAGTGTCTGTGTGTCCATTCCTCTTCTCATAAGGACACTAAACCAAAAAAAAAAAAAAACCCATTGCCATCAAGTTGATTCCGAATCATAGCGAGCCTATAGGACAGAGTAGAGCTATCCCATAGGGTTTCCCAGGCTGTAAATCTTTACAGATGCAGACTGCCAGCCACATCTTTTTCCCACAAAGCAGCTGGTGGGTTCGAACCAGTAGCTTTTGGTTAGCAGTCAAGTGTTTAATCATTGTGCCACCAGGGCTCCTGAAGCACAATTACAGTATATCTCTGTGTGTTTAAAAATACCAATCAGTTCGACGTAAATATGTTTTAAATATCACAATTTTCATGTATTCATTTTTCAAAATAAACTTGGGGCCTCTCTTTCTGTAAGACGTCTTGCTTCTCCCTCACTCCATCCACCCTTAGGAACCTGTTCCATTTCAGTAGTTAAAGGAAAACATATAAAAAAGAAAGAAAATAAATAAATAGCACAGCAATGATTTGACCAGCAGGGGGCAGCAAGAGACAAAGAATAAGATGTTAGATTTCTCTTCTCCAACCCCCAACTTTGTCTGAAATCCTGGATTAGATGGTTTAAATTGAGGAGGGGGATTGTAGGAATGGGGATGAAATCCAAAACCACAAAACTTAAACTCATAAAGTTAAGTGGATGCAGAACTTGTTGGAACAAGATTTACCGAGGACAATAACCAGACATCCAGCTCTATGGAAAAAGGCCGCCCGGCAGAATTTTTAGAAAAGCTGGCTCTCTTTGGTGGCATCCACTAACTTGGTAATACGAATATTATTTGCAAAATAGCCTATAGATAAGATGAGAGAACGTGGTTCCCTTTTAATAAAATCCCACAGCCTATAATCATTATGAAAACCCTGGTGGCGTAGTGGTTAAGAACTAAGGCTGCTAATCGAAAGGTCGGTGGCTTGAATTCACCAGGCGCTCCTTGGAAACTCTCTGGGGTAGTTTTACCCTGTCCTATAGGGTCACTATGTGTTGGAATCGACTTGTGGGCAACGGGTTTGGTTTGGTTTTGGTTTTATACTTACTATGAATTTTGAAATGTGAGTTTCCCAGGCCGGGTATACCTGGGCAGTGGGGGTGTCAGGCACCCAACACTGTGCATCTTAGGACTCACCTGATCAGGTGAGAAGAAATACGGGACACTGGAAAGTAGGAAGGTGAGCATTGTGGTCCAGGACTGAGTCTCACAGGTCCATGAATTTCTGAGATGTGTAAAAATGTGAACCCCGACACACAGAGATATGGACCCTAAAGAAGATTGTAAGGGAAAACAGGAAAGGAAATGGTGGTGGTGGAAGGATTCTATTTGGGAAATGTTTATTTGAAATGTTTGTTTGGAATCCTAGGTTGTAAGTGGTGAAATTAAAAATCCTGACAACAATAGTATGGAGGGACACTGGGGCTAGTATCCATTTCAAGGACCCTAAATGGGGGACATTGGTGATTAAGTGATATAATTCTTGTCTTCTACATGGGAGACCCAGATTCAATTCCTGAGCAATGCAACTCATGCCCAGCCACCACCCGTCTGTCAGTGGAGGCTTCCCCATTGCTATGATGCTGAACAGGTTTCAGAGGAGTTTCCAGAATAAGGACTAGGAAGAAAGGCCTGGTGATCTACTTCCAAAAATCTGTCAGTGAAAACCATATGGGTCACAACACTCTAATCTGCATCTGATCCTGGGGATGGTACAGGACTGGGCAGCATTTCGTTCAGTGGTGCATGGGGTTGCCATGAGTCGAAGGCTGATTTGATAGCAGCTGATGACAAATAGTTGTGGCCATAAAGCTAGACAAAGCTGTGCTCAACTCCTGGCCTGCCTCCTCCTGTCACTTAATCTCTCTGAGCCTTGGCTTCCTCACCTGTAAAATGGTAACAACAATCTGTAGCTGGATTGTCAATCAGATTGGAGATAATGTTCTTGACACAGTGGGTGTGCCGTAGGGGTACAGTGGAGATGCTGACCAGTGGAGGCTCTTCTCCTGCATTTGTAGGCAGCCCCAAGGAACCTTCCCAAACTTCCCAGAATGTTCCAGGCATCTCCCAACTCCTTTACCACAAACTGTACTCTCAGAAGCTTTGCTTACCAGATTTCCACTTGTTATCGCATGCATTGATTTTCATTTATGAGTTGTTGTGAGTCCTCTGCCAGATGAGATACATTTCAAGTGGAACATCTACTTAGATTCTGCCTTAACTCCAGTGAGTGATGACAGGAATTTCAGAGACTGTTACAAACCAATGAGGGAATGGGGAGGGAGACTCTTAAGCAGAACAGCGGTCCTTCAACCTTCAAATGACACCAGTGGTGATCACCTGACTTGCTACTTGTGGGGCAGTCCTGATTGTAGGAGGACATGGTTTGGTAAACCTGTAGAATCACAGATCCTGGGGGGACAGAGTTGTGCTGCAGGCTTTTTATACGAATGTTTATTGCTTCCAGTGGCTCCTACCTTCAGGCTGGTTCAGGGGTGGTATTTAGTGTAGCCCCGCAGCACGGCTTCTGCATTCAGCATCCACATCGTACTCACTGAGCTAGAGAACTGCAAAGTTATCTGATATTAGCGTTCACTTATTTATTAGTCTGAAGTCTTTATAGTGTCTCTGTTGGACTAATTTATTGCTTCCAAAAGGGTTTTTTTTCTGGGACAGATAACCATCTTTTTTGTTGTTGTTGTTAATCAAGGGAAGATTTTTCTACATGCCCAAGATTTTTATAAGCCTGAATCTTCTGGAGTGAGTCAGTGACAGCTCACTGGTAATGCTTACCTTCTACAACCAGACTGGCAGAACCCAACCAGACACCAATAAACATTTCAAGGAAGTGCCCTCTCCATGCTCCACGGACTCAACAAAACTGCAAGAATATCTAGCTCTCTAACAGAGCCTTCCAAGAAAGCATGGGCCTGCATAGAAATGTGCTTTGATCTGGAAGTATTCAATCAGATAGATCAGCTCTGTCAGGAAGGTTATATAGTCTGTTCCTTCATAGGGATTGACATCAGGTATGTAACCTCACTTATTCAGTGACTCATTCATTCACTAAATATCCAGTCATCCTGTGGTAGAAGGCTTCTAAAATGTCTCCCAAGGATCCCTGCCCCCTGGTACTCACATCCTTGTGTAATCTCTTCCACTTGAGTGTGAGCTGGACCTAGCAACTTGCTTCCAACAAAAAGAAGGCAGCGAAAGTGATGAGATGTGGGGAATAGATAAGGGTGATGGGTGAACAACACGATGAACATAATGTCACTGAACTGTACCTGTGAAGATTGTTGAAATGGCAGATGTTTTGTTACATATATATTTACTACAAAAAAAAAAAAAAAAGTGATGGGATGTCACTTAAAGGTTGGGTTACAAAAGACTGTGACTTCACACACACACACAAAAAAAGACAGGACTTACCAATCTTACCAGAGACTGGAGAAACCTGAGAGTATGGCCTCCAGACACTCTTTTAACTCAGTAATGAAGTCACTCCTGAGGTTCAACCTTCAGCCAAAGATTAGACAGGCCCATAAAACAAGACGAGACTAAAGGGGCATACCAACTCAGGGGCAAGGACGAGAAGGCAGGAGGGGACAGGAAAGTTTGATAATAGGGAACCCAAAGTCAAGAAGGAGAGAGTTGACATGTCATGGGGTTGGTAACCAAAGTCACAAAACAATATGTGTACTAATTGTTTAATGAGAAGCTAGTTTATTCTGTAAAACTTCATCTAAAGTATAATTAAAAAAAAAAAGACTGTGACTTCAGTCTTGCTCTCACTCTTTTTTCTCTGGCTCTTCTTGCTTGTTCACACTGAGGAAACGGGTAGCCGTGTTGTGACCTATGGAGAGGCCCATGCAGCAAGACATTGAAGGTGGCCTCTGACCCAAAGTCCTTGAGGAACTGAAGCCTGGCAACCATGTAAGTGAATTTGGAGCATGTTCTTTCCCAATCAAGCCTTGAGGTGACTGTAGCCCAGGAGGACATTTTCACTGAAACCTTATGACAGCCCTTGAGTCCAAGGACCCAGCTAAACCATGCCCATATTCCTGACCCACTGAACTGTGAGATAATAAAATGTTGTTTTAAGCCACCAAGTTTTGGGGTGATTTGTTATGCAGCAGTAGATACCTAATACATACTTTACTAGCACTGAAGATACAAATTGGAAAAAAAAAATGATCTTTTTCTCAAGACATGCAAATAATTGCCATAGGAAATAACAGGTGCCCAGATTGCATCTCTCTTTAAAATGCAGCAATAATGTAAATGAGAAGTCACTGGGTGGTGCAAACGGTTAACGGCACTTGGCTGCTAATGGAAAGGTTGGCAATTTGCGTCCACCCAGAGGAGCCACGGAAGAAAGGCTTGACAATCTACTTCCAAAACATCAGCCATTGAAAATCCTATGGTACTCAGCCTTAAAGAGAAATGAAGTTCTGATACATATCACAACATGGATGAAACTTGAAAACATTATGTTGAGTGAAACAAATCCATTGAAAAAGGGCAAATACTGTATCTTACACAAATAACATGCACATTCTACATAGTTTTGCCAACTGCACCCACCTCCAGCAAGATGTTTTTATAAACATTTACAAAAATATTTCATGTGGAGAGGGCACAGTTGGCAAAAAAAAAAAAAAAAAAAAAAAAAAGACATAGAATGCATGAGTTATTTGGTAAAAATATGGTACTTTATTATCTCACTTATATGAGATAAGAAAATATTTAGCAAACAAAGATTATTTACAGGTTACCAGGGTAGGAGGGAGGAGGCAAGGGATAGTTCCTGCTTAGGGGGCATTGATTTTATGTTAATGGTAGTGGAATAACTTGAACAAAGATAGTGATAATGGTTGTACAACCTGAAGAATGAAATCAGTGTCACTGAATTTTATATGTAGAAATTGTTGAATTAAACAAACAGGGCCATGGTTTCATAGAACATTCCAGTTAATTGGCCTAATGTCATGTTTAGTGCTTTTGTTCTACCTCCTAGTTCATTGCATAGTGCCTAGAATCTTAAAAGGTTGCAAGTGGACATCCAAAGCACAATAATTAGTCTCTATTTGCCTGAAGCAAAAGAGGAAGAAGGAGTCAGGAATAGGAGGAGGAAATGGAATGTGTGACTAATTGCCTTCATGAATAACTGTCCCCTTTGTCATGAGACCAGAACTGGATGGTACCCGGTAACTATTACTAAACATTTTGACCAAAGATTGTACAGAAGAATCTTGATCAAAAGGGGGAAATGCAGGAGAGAATTTCAAATTCTCATGGAATCCAGGCTTTCTGGACCAGGGAGGCTGGATGAATCCCTGACACTATAGCCCTGAGATAATCTTTAAAAAACCTTAAAATTTGAACCAAAAATGTCTCCTAAATCTTCTTAAAACCAAACAATTGTTTAGCTTAACTAGTAAAGAATGTCTCCCTTGAGCATTGTGCTCTTTTAAGATCTATCTATACGGGGTCAAATTGACAATAGCAACTCAAAAAATCAGATAAGAAACTTAAGCGGGCAGTGAGTTTATGTTAACGGGGGAGGAACAACTCAGAAAAGAAGGATAAGAAGGGTCAAAGAATGTAATCAACGTCACTGAATTGTACACGTAGAAATTGTTGAATTGGTGTATGTTCTGCTGTGTATATTCTCAACAAGAACAACAAAAATAAAATAAACTATTAAATAAAGAAACAAAAATAAATAAATAAACGTTGTGGAGCACAGTTCTAATCTGACATACGTGGAGTCTTCATGAGTCAGAATGGCAACTGGTTACTGGTTAACTTAAACGAAGACATGGTTTGGCATTTTAGCCTCAATATATAGTATTCATAAAACTGACCAAACTTTAAAGTGATTTGGAAGGATTTTAATTATGTGAGATATTTCTCACTGTGTGGAAATAGCTTATAATGGACTGGAGAATATGTGCTGATTTCAGAACAAAAGATGTTTGGAGCTTGAAATAGAAATTATTTCTGGAGATAACATCTGCCTCTGCAAAATTTGTCTTTGTTGGTGGAGTCTCTGTCAACAAAGAAAGAAAAGGAGGTAATAGGTAATCATCCCACCAGTCTCATTTCTGTTTATTAATTCTCTATTAGTAATAAATTTTTGCCCTTCAGTAGTTTTAAAACATAGGTTATAAATAAAACATACAAACAATATTTATGTTAATAAGAGCAGAAAAACTTAAGGAAACCTAAAGGAAAACTTATCTTAAAATTCTGGGCCAGGATGCTCCAACTCCTATGAAATCAAGAGAGTGAATTTTAGGATCTGTTAGACATTTCCTGCATTTATGCTCTATCCATCCCTAGTTCCCCAGGTTGAATTCCAGAAAATCTGCTTGATACCTAAGTGAGGTGAAGATAGGCAGTTGAATAGAACAGTCTGGAACTCAGAAGTTTCTAGGTTGGATAAGATCTCTAAGGGAGTCACAAAGATAGAGAAGAGAAGAGATCTAAGGATTGAGAGCTGATAAACTACAGCGTTAGGAGGGTGAGGAAGAAAAGATGAACCAAAAGGAAACTGAGATCAGTCCAGAGCAGTGTTCTCTGAAAGGAGGCGAATGTTCATGTTGACTCATGAAGATTGTGTCCTGGGTTCTTTCTATCCTCTTGCTACCCTGTCACCTTTGGTCTTCTAATTTTCCACATGAATATTAAAATTCTTCACCATGAAAATGACTCCAAAACTTATGTCTCTATTCCTACTTTCTGGACATCTCTACCTAGATTTCTATACCTAAATGGCATCTCAATGCAACATATCCCAAATCATACTAATTGCCTTAAATCTCAATGCAGATGCCAACTTGTCCCAAGAGGCCTCCCTCGACCACTGTACTACTCTTTCCCTCAATCACTGTCTATGCCCTTAAATTGCCTTATTTTTAGTAACAGCATTTACCAACACTGGGATTAGGTTATGAATTTATTTCTTTGTTAATTGTCTCTTTCTGCCCCACTAGAATGTTAAGTCCCATGAGAACAAGAACTTGGACTCTGATTCCATGTTATACGTTTAGCTCCTAGAATGGTACCTGGCACATACTAAGTGCTCAATAAAAATTTAGTTAATAAATTAATGAGTTAAATCACCCCTTGTTTCCTGATTCAGATATTTTGAAGCCTCTCATTATTTGATTTATTATTAAACTTTTTGAGGCAAGAGTAGATTCACATGCAGTTGTAAGAAATAATAGAGATCCCAGATACCTATTACTCAGTTTTCGCCAATAGTAACATCTTGCAAAACTCTAGTACAACATCACAACCACAATATTGACTGTCAAGATATGGAACATTTCCGTCACCATAAGGATCCCGCATGTTGGCCCTTTATAACCATATCCACTTCTCTCTTGACCCCATCACTTCCTTAACCCCAGGCAACCACTAATCTGTTCTCCATTTCTATAATTTTGTCATTTCAAGAATGTTCTATAAATGGAATCATACAGTATGTAAGCTTTCAGGGACTGGATTTTTTCACTCAGCGTAATTCTCTGGGTATTCATCTAGGGTGTTAAATGTATAAAAAGTTCATTCTTTTTATGTTGGGTGAAGGGTGAGACAGTACACAACACAGGGGAAACCAGCACAACTTGTACAAGG
>NW_004444037.1:8190838-8205087 GCF_000243295.1 Trichechus manatus latirostris | reverse complement strand
CCAGCATTTGTTTTTTTCCCTTTTTTTTTTTTTTTTTTTGTAGTCATTCCGGTAGGTCTGTAGTGCTATCTCATTGCGGTAGCTGGTGAATGAATAAGGAAGACCTAAGAAAAATTGGCGCATTTGAATTATGGTGTTGGCAAAGAATATTGAATAGACCATGGACTGCCAGAAGGACAAGCAAATCTGTCTTGGAAGAAGTACATCCAGAATGCTCCTTCGAAGCAAGGATGGCGAGACTTTGTCTCACGTACTTTAAAAGACATGTTATCAGGAGGGACTGGTCCTGCTTGGTTAAGTAAAGGGTCAGTGAAAAAGATGAAGACCCTCCACGAGATGGACTGACACAGTGACTGCAACAATGGCCTCAAGTATAACAACAATTATAAGGATGGCGCATGACCAGGCAGTATTTCGTTCTGTTGTACATAGGGTCACTATAAGTCGGAAGTGACTCAACAGCACGTAACAACAACAAATGACTAATGAAGCCAAGCATCTTTTTATGTATTTATTTTTTATCTTCTGTGAAACATCTCTTCATGTCTTGTGTCCATTTTCTAATTGGATTTTTTTTTCTGTTGTGTTTTTAAAGTTCTTTATATATTCTAGATACTAGTTATTTGTTGGATATGTGGTTTGCAAATATTTTCTCCCAGATTTTGGCTTGTCTATTTCTCCTCTTAACAGGGTCTTTCACACAGCGAAGCCTTTTAAGTTTGATTAAATTCTATTTATACATTTTTTTTCATTTATGGACCTTGCTTTTGGTGTCACATCTTAGAACTCCTTGTCTAGTTCTAGATCCTGAAGATTTCTCCTGCTTTTTTTTTCCTAAAAGCTTTATAGTCTTACATTTAAGTCCACGATTCATTTTGAGTTAAATTTTGTGTAAAGTGTGAGACTTAGGTCAAGGTTCTTTTTGCCTGTGGATGTCTGTGATGGTTAAGGTTGTGTTCAACTTGACTGGGCCATGATTCTCAGTGGTTTGGCAGTTATGATATAGTTTGGCAGCTATGTAATGATGCAATCACCTCCATAATGAGACCTGATATAATGTAATCATCTGCACGAAGAGATCTGCTATGAGTAGCCAGTCAGTTGAAAGAGAGTTTTCTTGGAGGTGTGGCCTGCATTCAATATATGTGGGCTTCCTGGCAAAACTTGCTGGCTTTTGCTCTCTCTGGATTCTGCAGCTGGCTCCTGTTCATCTGACCTCCAGTTCTCAGGACTTGAGCTAGCAGCTTACCTGCTGATCTTGGGATTAGTCAGCCTCTGCAGCCTGTGAGCCAGCAGCCTGCCGTCTGACCTGTCAGTCTTGGGTTCACTGGCCCCTGCAGCTACATGAATCAGGAGAAGACTCCAGCCTGACCCAAGGACTTGGAACTTAGCAGCCTCTACAACCATATGAGCCATTTCCTTGATATCGCTCTCTCTCTATATATATATGTACATGTGTATGTATATATATATGCTTCATCAGTTTTGCTTCTCTAGAGAACCCAGCCTAAGACAATGTCCAGTTGCTCTAACACTATATGTTGAAAAGGCTATCTTTCTCACACTGAAGTGCTGTGGAACTTTGTCAAAAATCAGTTGTGTATATTTTTATGGATCTAGTTCTGTGTTCCATTGATCTGTGTGTCTACCCCTCCACCAATACCACACAGTCTTAATTCCTGTAGCAATATAACAAGTCTTGAAATTAGACTAATTCCTCCCACTTTATTCTTATTTTTCAAAGTTGTTTTAGCTATTCTAGTCCTTTTTTTTTTTGGTCTCTTCATATACATTTTAGAATATCTTCTCTATGTCTACAAAAAAAAAACTTTTTGAGATTTTGATAAGAATTGCATTAAACCTGTATATCAGTTTGGGGAAAGTTGACATCTTTGCTATGTTGAGTCTTCTAATCCACAAACACAGTGCGTCTTTACATTTATTTAAATCTTATTTGATTTCTTTCCTTAACATTCTGGTAGCTTTCAGCATATACATTTTGCACATGTTCCGTTAGATTTACATCTAAGTTTTTTTTTTTTTTTGAGTGATTGGAAAAGGTATTATATTTTTAATACTGGTGTCCATATGTTCATTGATAGTATTTAGAAATACAATTGATTTTTGTATGCTTATCTTGTATCCTCAATCTTGCTGGACTCATCTATTATTTCTAGGAGTATTTTTGTAGATTCTTTTGGGAATTTTTATGAAGACAATTATATTATTTGCAAATAGGGACAGTTTTAATTCTTTCTTTATCATTGCCTGTTATTTCCTTTTCTTGCCTTATTGCACTGGTGTAGAAAAACACATCCTGCTTGACCATGCCATAACTGTAACATAACACCCCAAATCTGTGTGGTGCTCACAGGTTGTACTGATTTCTAGATAGCCAGGAGCTCAACAGAAAACGGGCACCAATAACTAATATGGATTGCTCGATAAACATCACTTCCTTCCAGTCAGAGCCGGAACACACATTAGCATGTGGAAAGTAGTTTTTATTATTTACAAGAATAAGACAGCATATGACTGGAAAAGTTCCATAATGAGCAGTCCACCCTAAAAAGCTGCCTGGGAAGAGACGACAACTCTTCTCTGCACACCCTACTTTGTGCCATGGGTGAGGGGCTTAAATAGGACCCTACCTACTGCTGGTCTCCCCTTGGCCAGGTAGGTCCACTAAGGTGGACTGTAAACGTATGCTGTGTGTGCCCCACCTGCACCATAGCTAACAAGATTCAGAAAACTTCCTCTCCCGGCTATTTTATACCCCCAGCCTAAGTGACTAATTGTATCTTTTTAACCCTGCTAACAAACATCCTACTGCATCATGTCCCCCTGACTTCCTGAGGAGGGGGCTGGTTAACCCAGAATTGTTTCTTTTTAATCTTGCTAACATCAGGCCTCAGTGGCAGTGGTGGTTTGTTCTGAGGTCTAAATATGCCAGCAGGGAGAAGAACAGAGAAAATCATGGCTGCCTGACTTGTCTGAAGGATTTACTCTTCAGAGCTGGTTAGAACTTCCAACACTGCTTTGATTAAGAGTGGTGAGAGTGGACTTCCTCGCCTTGTTTCCAATCTTAGGAGGAAAGTATTCAGTCTTTTTTCATTGAGTTTAAGGTTATTGTTAGTTGCCATTGAGTCAGCGCTGACTCATAGCGACCCTACGTATAACAAAACAAAACGTTGCCTGGTCCTGCACCGTCCTCACAATCATTGGTATGTTTGAGCCTGTCGTTGCAGTCCATTGCCACTCACTAATGCCTCGGATATGATCTTCAAGTGTTCCATTTCACTTCTGACAACTTCTAATTTTCCTTGATTGACACTTAATGCATTCCTCGTTTTGATTACTAATGGATGCTTGCAGCTGTTACTCCTTATTTTGAGTTATGCCACATTAGCAAATGAAGGTCCTGAAAGCTTTACTCTATCCACAACATTAAGGTCAACTCTGCTTTGAGGAGACAGCTCTTTCTCAGTTGTATTTTGAGTGCCTTTCAACCTGAAGGTCTCATCTTCCAGCACTATATTGGACAATGTTCTGTTGTTATCCATAAGGTTTTCATTGGCTAATTTTCAGAGATAGATTGCCAGCACCTTTTTCCTAGTCTTAGTCTGGAAGTTCCACTGAAACCTGTGTGCCATGGCTGGTATTTGAAATACTAGTTGCATAGCTTTCAGCATCATAGCAAGACGTAAGCCACCACAGTACAACAAACTGACAGTGGATAAGTATAATTTAGTTGTAAATTATAACTTAGTTTTTTTATAGATGCTGTTATTAAGTTGAGGAAATTTCCCTCTAATCTTATTTTTCTGAGAGTTTTTTTTTTTTAAATCATGAATGGATAATGAATTTTGTCAAATGCTTTTTCTGTATTGATTAATATGATCATGTGACTTCCTTATCCAGTGAAGATGGTAGATTGTATTGATTTTTTTTTTAATATTGAACCAGCATTGCATCTCCAAAATAAACCTCATTTGGTCATGGTGTGTAATTCTTTCTATATATTGCTGAATTCTATTTGGTAATACTCTGTTAAGGGGCCCTGGTGGAGCCATGGTTAAGCGCTTGGCTGCTAACTGAAAGGTCAGCAGTTTGAACCCACCAGCAGCATCAAGGGAGAAAGATGTGGCAATCTGCTTCCGTAAAGATTACAGCCTTGGGAACCCTATAGGGTAGTTCTACTCTGTCCTATAGGGTTGCTATGAGATGGAATCAACTTGATGGCACCCAACAACAACAAAAATATTTTGTTAAGAATTTTTGCATTTATATTCATGAAAGATATTTGTCTGTGGTTTTCTTTCTTTCTTTTTTTTTTTTGTACTGTCTTTATCTGGTTTTGGTATCAAGGTAATAGTAGCTTCATAAAATGAATTGAGAAGTGGTCCCTCCTTTTCTGTTTTCTGGAAGATATTGGGTAGAATTAGTTTAAATTTTTCTTTAAATATTTGGTAGAATTTTCCAGTGAAACCATTTGGGGCTGAAGATTCCTTTTCTGGGAGTTTTTAAGTTACAAATTCAATTTCTTTAATAGGTACAGAGCTATTCAAATTATCTGTTTCATATTGGGTGAGTGTGGTAGTTTTTGTTTTTTCAGGAATTAGTCTATTCATCTAAATAATTCAAATTTATGTGTGTAGAGTTGTTCATAGTATTCCCTTATTATCCTTTTGATGTCTGCAGGACCTCAAACAGAGGATAGTGATGTCCTCTGTTTCATTCCTGGTGTTTATAATTTGTGTCTTCTCTTTTTTCCTTTGTCAGTCTTGCTATGGGATTGTCAATTTTATTGATTTTTTCAAAGACACAGCTTTTTGTTGCGCTGATTTTTCTCTATTGTTTTTCTGTTTTCAATTTCATTTATTTCTGCTCTTATCATTATTATTTCCTTCCTTACACTTGCTTTGGGTTTAGTTTGTTCTTCTTTTTCTAGGTTTTTATGATGGTGGTTGTTGTTGTTGCTGGGTGCTGTTGAATCGATTCCAACTCATAGCAACCCCATGTGATAGAGTTGAATTACTCCATAGGGTTTTTTAGGCTGTAATCTTTACAGGAGCCGATCGCCAAGTCTTTCTTCTGCAGAGCCACTGGGTAGATTCAAACCACCAACCTTTTGGTTAGCAGCTGAGCGCTTAACCTCTTCAGATGGTAGCTTATATTATTTATTTGAGACTTTCCTATTTCAAAATGTATACATTTAGTGCTATAGTCCTCTCTCAGCACAACTTTAGCAGTGTTCCACAAATTTTGGTATGTTGTATTTTCATTTTCATTCAGTTGAATGTATTTTTAATTTCCCTTTGACTCATGGATTATTTAGAAGTGTGTTGTTTCAAAGTATTTGGAGATTTCCCTGTTATCAGGCTCATTGATTTATATAGATTGATTCCTTTGTGATCAGAGAACACACTTAGTATAATTTCAATTGTTTTTTAATTTATTGAGGTTTGTTTTATAGTCCAGGGTATGGTCTATCTTGGTATATGTTCCAAGAGCACTTGAAAAGAATGGGTATACTGCTGTTGTTGGGTAGAATGTTTATAAATGTCAATTAGATCCTGTTGGTTGATGGTGTTGTTGAGTTCTTTTATATCCTTTCTGATTTTCTGTTTAGTTGGTCTATCACTTGTTAAAAGAGGGATATATACACTTTAGGATTGCTATGTTTCCTTGGTGAATTGACCCTTTTATCATTATATTTGATGTGGCAGTAGACAATAGACAGTATATAGCTGGGTCATGGTTTTTAATATACTCCACTAATCTCTGCCTTTAATTGGTATATATCCTCTGTTTCATTCTTGATATTTAAACAATTTACATTTAATATAATTATCAATATGTTAATGTTTAAGTGTGCTGTTATGGATTGAATTGTGTCCCTCAAAATGTGTGTCAACTTGGCTAGGCCATGATTTCCAGTATTGTGTGGTTGTCCTTCACTTTGTGATCTGATGTAATTTTCCTATGTGTTGTAAATTCTAATCTCTGCCTGTGGTTAATGAGGCAAGATTAGGTTAAATTAAAGAGGATTAGATGGGATGTAATACCTTTACTCAGGTCACAGCCCTGATGTAAGGGTAATTTCCATGGGGTGTGGCCTGCATCACCTTTTATCTTACAAGAGCTAAAAGGAGAGAGAAGGGAACAGAGAGATAGGGATCTCATACCACCAAGGAGGCGCTGAGAGTGGAGTTCATCCTTTGGACCCAGGGTCCCTGTGCTGAGGAGTGCCTAGACTAGCGGAAGATTGATGACAAGAACATTCCCCCAGAGCTGACAGAGAGAGAAAGACTTCCCTGGGAGCTGGCTCCCTGAATTCGGACTTCTAGCCTTCTAGACTGTAAGAGAATAAATTTCTGTTTGCTAAAGCCTTCCACTTGTGGTATTTCTGTTATACACCACTTGATAACTAAGACATTTGCCATTTTAATTTTTTATTTGTTTGTTTTCTCTTTCATTTATCTGTTTTCATTTTCTTGCCTTCCTGTGCATTACTTGAACATTTTTTAGAATTCTATTTTGATTTATCTATACTTTTTTTTTAATTAAAATGATATTTTATTGTGTTTTTGGTGAAAGTTTACACAGCAAGTTAGGTTCTCATTTGACAATTTC
The DNA here is from genome assembly GCF_000243295.1 of Trichechus manatus latirostris. NCBI lineage: Eukaryota > Metazoa > Chordata > Mammalia > Sirenia > Trichechidae > Trichechus > Trichechus manatus. The sequence goes on along the minus strand of NW_004444037.1, from coordinate 8,198,451 downwards.
CACACAAATTGATCAATGACATAGTCACATTTTTTTACTTTGTGTTAACACTCTCTTTAATTGCCTTCTGGTTTTTCCATTTCTAGTACTCTAGTTTATACACTAGTACTACACTGTACAGTGTTTTCAAATGTATCTTTTAGCATATATTTTTTAATAGTTGCTCTACATATTACATTGTGTGTACATAACACAGTCTACTAGTGGTGTCATTTTACTAGTTCAAGAGAAGCATGGAACCTTACCTTCCTTTAATTCTTTTTATGTTGTCCTGTTTAAAATACAATTGTAGTAAATATTTCCTCTATATACTTCTAGAAACATGTCAGACAATATTATAATTTTTGCTTCCACCATCAAACATAATTCAGAAGACTCACAAGAGAAGGAAAGTCCATTGTATTGACCTAAATTTCTACTTAATGTGTTCTTCTTTCCTGATGGTCCAAGGTTCCTTATTTTATTGTTTTCTTTTTGGAGAACTGCATGACCTATAATTTTTAGAATAGGCATACTGGCAATGAATTCTCTTAGTTTTCTGTCATCTGAGAATGTTCTTATTTCCCTTTCATTCTCGAAGGACATTTTCACTGCGTATGAATTTCTCCACCATGGATCTGTCAGTTTGTTGTACTGTGGTGGCTTGCGTGTTGCTGTGATGCTAGAAGCTATGCCAGCGGTATTTCCAATACCAGCAGTGTCACCCATGGTGGACAGGTTTAAGCAGCGCTTCCAGACTAAGACAGACTAGGCAGAAGGACCTGGCAGTCTACTTCTGAAAAAATTGGCCAGTGAAAACCTTACAGATAGTAGCGGAACACTGTCTGATATAGTTCCAGAAAATGAGACCCTCAGGTTGGAAGGCACTCAAAATAAACTCTACTAAAGTAGAGTTGACCTTAACGATGTGGAGGGAGTAAAGCTTTCAGGACCTTCATTTGCTGATGTGGCACAACTCAAAATGAGAAGAAACAGCTGCAAACATCCGTTAATAATCAGAACACAGAATGTACAAAATATGAATGTAGGAAAATTGGACATTGTCAAAAATGAAATGCAATGCATAAACATCGATATCCTAGGCATTACTAAACTGAAATGGACTGGTATTGGCCTTCTTGAATCACACAGTCATATAGTCTACTGTGCTAGAAATGACAAATTGAAGAGGGATGACGTCACATTCATCATCAAAAAGAGCATTTCAAGATCTATCTTGAAGTACAACGCTGTCAGTGACAGGATAATATCCATACACCTACAAGGAAGACCAGTTAATATGACTATTATTCAAATTTACACACCAATGACTAATGCCAAAGGAGAAATTGAAGATTTTTACCAACTTCTGCAGTCTGAAATTGATCAAACATGCAATCAAGATGCATTGATAATTACTGGTGATTGGAATGCAAAAGTTGGAAATAAAGAAGAAAGATCTGTAGTTGGAAAATAGGGCCTTGGTGATAGAAATGATGCCAGAGATTACATGATAGAACTTTGCAAGCACAATGACTTATTCATTGCAAAAACCTTTTTTCAACAACATAAACATCAGCTATACACATGGACCTCACACGATGGAAAACACAGGAATCAAATCGACTACATCTGTGTAAAGAGATAATGGAATACTCAATATTGTCAGTCAGAACAAGGCCAGGGGCCGACTGTGGAACAGACCATCAATTGCTCATATGCAAGTTCAAGTTGAAGCTGAACAAGTTCGAGAGAGCCAAAGTACAATCTTGAGTACATCACACCTAAATTTGAAGACCATCACAAAAATAGATTTGACACATTGAACACTAATGACTGAAGACCAGACGAGTTGTGGGATGACTTCAAAGACATCATACATGAAGAAAGCAAAAGATCATTAAAAATACAGGAAAGAAAAAAAAAAAGATGAAAATGGATGTCAGAGAAGACTCTGAAACTTGCTCTTGAATGTAGAGTAGCTAAAGTGAATGGACGAAATGACGAAGTCAAAGAGCTGAACAGAAGATTTCAAAGGGTGGCTGGAGAAGACAAAGTATTATAATAAAATGTGCAAAGACCTGGAGATGGAAAACCAAGAGGGAAGAACACACTCAGCATTTCTCAAGCTGAAAGAACTGAAGAAAAAATTCAAGCCTCTAGTGCAGTTTTGAAGGATTCTATTGGCAAAATATTTAATGATGCAGAAAGCATCAAAAGAAGATGGAAAAAGTACACAGAGTCACTGTACCAAAAAGAATTGGTCAACATTCAACAATTTCAGGAGGTAGCATATGATCAAGAACTGATGGTACTGAAGGAAGAAGTCCAAGTTACGCTGAAGGCATTGGCAAAAAACAAGCCTTTAGAAATTGACGGAATACCAATTGAGATGTTTCAACAGACAGATGCAATTTTGGAAGTGCTCACTATCTATGCCAAGAAATTTGGAAGACAGTTACCTGGCCAACTGACTGGAAGAGATCCATATTTGTGCCCATTCCAAAGAAAGATGATACAACAGAATGCGGAAATTATTGAACAATATCATTAATATCACACACAAGTAAAATTTTGCTGAAGATCATTCAAAAGTGGTGGCAGCAGTACATTGACAGGGAACTGCCAGAAATTCAAGATGGATTCAGAAGAAGACGCTGAATGAGGAATATCATTGCTGCTGTCAGATGGCTCCTTGGCTGAAAGCAGAGTACACTAGAAAATGTTTAACTATGTTCTATCGACTATGCAAAGGCATTTGACTGTATGGTTCATAACATATTATGGATAACATTTCCAAGTTTGAGAATTCTAGAACACTTAATTGTACTCATGTGGAACCTGTACCAAGAGGCAGTTGTTTGAACAGAACAAAGGGATAGTGCATGGTTTAAAATCATGAAATGTGTGCATCAGGGTTGTATCCTGTCACTATATTTATTCAATCTGTATGCTGAGCAAATAATCTGAGAAACTGGACTATATGAAGAAGAAAGGGGCATCAGGGTTGGAGGAAGACTCATTAACAACCTGCGATATGCAGATGACACAACCTTGCTTGCTGAAAGTGAAGAGGATTTGAAGCACTTACTGATAAAGATCAAAGACTACAGCCTTCAGTATCAGTTACACTTCACCATAAAGAAAACAAAAATTCTCACAACGGGACCAAAAAGCAACATCACAATAAACAGTGAAAAGAATGAAGTTGTCAAGGATTTCATCTTACTTGGATTCACAATCAACACTCATGGAAGCTGTTGTTGTTGTTAGGTGCGTTCAAGTCGGTTCCAACTCATAGCGACACTATGCACCACAGAACAAAACACTGCCTTGTCCTGCGCCATGCTCACAATCGTTGTTAGGCTTGAGCCCATTGTTGCAGCCACTGTGTCAATCCAACTTGTTGAGGGTCTTCCTCTTTTTCTCTGACCCTGTACTTTACCAAGTGTGATGTCCTTCTCCAGGGACTGATCCCTCCTGACAACATGTCCAAAGTATGTAAGACATAGTCTTGCCATCCTTCCTTCTAAGGAGCATTCTGGTTGTACTTCTTCCAAGACAGATTTGTTCATTCTTTTGGCAGTCCATGGTGTAGTCAATATTCTTCACCAACACCACAATTCAAAGGTGTCAATTCTTCTTTGGTCTTCCTTACTCATTGTCCAGCTTTCGCATGCATATGATGTGACTGAAAATACCATAGCTTGGGTCAGGCACACCTTAGTCTTCAAGGAGACATCTTTGCTTTTCAACATTTTAAAGAGGTCTTTTGCAGCAGATTTGCCCAATGCAATGTGTCGTTTGATTTCCTGACTGCTGCTTCCACGGGTGTTGATTGTGGATCCAAGTAAAATGAAATCCTTGACAACTTCAATATTTTCTCCTTTTGTCATGATGTTGCTTATTGGTCCAGTTGTGAGGATTTTTGTTTTCTTTATGTTGAGGTGTAATCCTTAGTGAAGGCTGTGGTCTGGGATCTTCACCAGTAAGAGCTTCAAGTCCTCTTCACTATCAGCAAGCAAGGTTGTGTCATCTGCATATCACAGGTTGTTAATGAGTCTTCCTCCAATCCTGATGCTCCTTTCTTCTTCATATAGTCCAGCTTCTCAGATTATTTGCTCAGCATACGGACTGAATAGGAGTGGTGAAAGGATGCAACCCTGACGCACACCTTTCCTGACTTTAAAGCACGCAGTATCCCCTTGTTCTGTCCTAACCACTGCCTCTTGATCTGTGTGCAGGTTCCTCGTGAGCACAATTAAGTGTTCTGGAATTCCCATTCTTGGCAATGTTATCCATAATTTGTTACGATCCACACAATCGAATGCCTTTTCATAGTCAATAAAACACAGGTAAACATCTTTCTGGTATTCTCTGTTTTCAGCCAGGATCCATCTGACATCAGCAATGATATCCCTGGTTATGTCCTCTTCTGAATCCAGCCTGAATTTCTGGCAGTTCCCTGTCGACATACTGCTGTAGCTGCTTTTGAATGATCTTCAGCAAAATTTTACTTGCGTCTGATATTAATGCTATTGTTCGATAATTTCCACATTCGGTTGGATCACCTTTCTTGGGAGTAGGCATAAATATGGATCTCTTCCTGTCGTTTGGCCAGGTAGCTGTCTTCCAAATTTCTTGGCATAGATAAGTGAGCACTTCCAGGGCTGCATCCTTTTGTTGAAACATCTCAATTGATATTCCATCAATTCCTGGAGCCTTGTTTTTCGCCAATGCCTTCAGTGCAGCTTGGACTTCTTCCTCCAGTACCATTGGTTCCTGATCATATGCTACCTCTTGAAATGGTTGAACGTCGACCAATTCTTTTTGGTATAATGACTCTGTGTATTCCTTCCATCTTCTTTTGATGCTTCCTGCATTGGTTAATATTTTCCCCATAGAATCCTTCACTATTGCAACTCAAGGCTTGAATTTTTTCCTCAGTTCTTTCAGCTTGAGAAATGCCGAGTGTGTTCTTCCCTTTTGGTTTTCTATCTCCAGCTCTTAGCACTTGTTGTTATAATACTTTACTTTGTCTCTCGAGCTGACCTTTGAAATCTTCTGTTCAGTTCTTTTACTTCATCATTTCTTCCTTGAAGCAGCAGTCAAGAAATCAAACGATGTATTGCATTGGACAAATCTGCTGCAAAAGACACCTTTAAACTGTTGAAAAGCAAAAAGGTCACTGTGTGGACTAAGGTCTGCCTGACCAAAGCCATAATATTTTCAATCACCTCATATGCATGCAAAAGCTGGACAATGAATAAGGAAGACCGAAGAAGAATTGATGCCTTTGAATTAAAGTGTTGCTAAAGGATACTGAATTGTAAAAATAGTGTAGGGGCAGTGACAGACCTCCTCTAACTTCACAAGGGGAAGGAGAATCAAGATCAACAGCCCAAGGCTGATTCCTATTAAGCAGAGGTCAGACAAGCTTCTTTTCTTCACCATCTTTAGCAATTCTGACACCAACCGTCCTTCTCCTTGCACTCTCTACTTTTCCGCTAGGTTCGATAACTCATTGCAATGGCCACAAAGAACTCAACAGACCATACTCACAATTGTAGGGTTTATTAGGGAAGTAACAGGTTACAATTCAGGTTCAGGAATGCTCAGGATACAGTTCTTTGATCAGGACAGCCTCTTTCAGTCATATTCACAGGCACGCCTCTTCCTGGCCCTCAGTCTCTGCCCAAAGGCAATCAGTTGTCTTGCTCCATGGGCCAGGAAGCACACTGCACCGACTCACCCAAGTTTCTCCTGCGCATCTCTCCTGCTGATCTCTCCTTCCTTAGTGGTGGTAGGCTCTTCTCTCCCACCTTTGGGGTGGCTCATTTCAAACCCAGCAGGATGGCAAAACTGAACAACCCCTTTGGTGAGCCAAAATTACCCTATCACACAGTCCCGCCCAGTCACTTGGGTAGGAGTTATAAGACCATGGCTAGAAAGGCCACACAAAAGTGATCCATCACACCACAGAATATCACACCACAGAATATCTGCCAGAAGAATGAAGACGTCTATCTTGGAAGAAGTACAACCAGAAAGCTCCTTGGAAGCGAGTAAGGTGAGACTTCGTCTCATGTACTTTGGACATGTTATCAGGAGGGACCAGTCCCTGGAGAAGGACATCATGCTTGGTAACGTAGAGGGTCAGTGAAAAAACAAGAAGACCCTCAGTGAGATGGATTGACACAGTGGCTGCAACAATGGGCTTAAAAACGATTATAAAGACGATGCAGGACTGGGTAGTATTTTGTTCTGTTGTGCATAGGGTGTCTATGAGTCGGAACCGACTTAACATCACCTCACAACAACAAATGTCACTCTGGGTTGACAGTTCTTTTCTTTCAGCACTTGAAAAATGTTGTGACACTTCATTCTGACCTCCAGGATTTTGGATGAGAAATCCATAATCATTCAAACAGTTTTTCCCTCTTGCTACTTTCAGTTTTTTTGTTTGTTTGTCTTTGTTTTCAGAAGTTTGTCTGTAATTTGTCTTGGTGTGACATTTATCTTGTTTGGGCTTCACTCCTAATGTTGTATCTGTAGGTTTATGTCTTTTGCCGAATTTGTGAAGTTTTCAGCCATTATTTCGAGTACTTTTTCAGCCTCATCCTCTTTTTCTTTTCTTTACAGAACTACAATGACATGAATGTTAGATCTTTTGTTATAGTCTGACTATGTATACTATAAGAAATGTCGTTCTGATAAAGTGTAGGGATGGAGTTTATCATTTTTTCTTATAGTCACAGCTGGGCATTGTCTTCCGCAGGTACAAAACAAGAAGTGTATGCCCATTGTGAATCTATTTCTCTGACAATGTAGTGACCTTTCTATTTGGGCTCCCATGTTCTTCTCTTTATTAAAGGCAGTTTGCAATTTTGCAACATTTAATGGACTCTTTCTTTGTTAAAGAAAAATTGACAAAGGAGGTATAGAAAAGGCAAGATGAGATTTGGAATAACAGAAATAGTTTTTAGAGAAAAAGACCAAAGTGGTGAAAATATTAAATATAGTCCTTTGCTAAAAGGCTGGCTCTGAATGTAAAATTCCCTCAAAGAGATTTGAACAGAAATAAAATGGTACTCAAAATTCCTGATGCAGCCTTCACAATGAATGATTTCCACTTGATTAACAGTTGGAAAGCCCTATTATGGAAGCAGTTTGAGTCTCCCTGATTGAAGACAAATGTTTCAACTGCACAGATATTTTAGTATTTATAAAGATGACCAACTACATCACTTGTGGAAATCCTGGTCCCTGCATTTGTAGGCTCCTGCTTTTGCTGCCCAGCCAAACTAAATCCTCTTTGATTGACAGGTGTGGAGTCTAATGGGCACTTCTGGAACATACTCGAGAGAACCTCCCAACCTCCACAGTGCCTCCAAAGTTTTTTGTTTTTTGTTTAAATTTTATTGTTGTACTTTAAGTGAAGTTCACAATTCATGTTAGTCTCTCATACAAAAATTTATACATACATTGTTATGTGACCCTAATTGCTCTCCCTTTACTGTGACAGCACACTCTTCCTTTCCACCCCTGATTTCCCGTGTCCATTCAACCAGCTCCTGACCCTCTCTGCCTTCTCATCTCACCTCCAGACAAGAGCTGCCCATTTAGTCTCATAT
>NW_004444037.1:8168551-8190520 GCF_000243295.1 Trichechus manatus latirostris | reverse complement strand
GTTTATGTGGCCCTTTCTGTCTCTTGGGCTAATACTTACCTTGTGACTTCAGTGTTCTTCATTCTCCTTTACTCCAGGTAGGTTGAGGCAAAATGATGCATCTTAGATGGCTGCTTGCTAGCTTTTAAGACCCCAGATGCCACTCACCAAAGTAGGATGCAGAACATTTTCTTAATAAGCTTTGTTATGCCGATTGACCTGGATGTCCCCTGAAAGCATGGTCCCCAGAACCCCCACCCACCCTACTCTGTCCCTCAAAGTATTTGGTTGTATTCAGGAAAACTCTTAGCTTTGGTTTAGTCCAGTTGTGCTGACTTCCCCTGTATTGTGCATTGGCCTTCCCTTCACCTAAGATAATTCTTGTCTACTGTCTAGTTAGTGAATAAGCCTCCCCCTCCTTCCCACCCTCATAACCATCAAAGAATTTTCTTTTCTGTGTTTGAACCTTTTCTTGAGTTCTTTTAATAGTGGTCTTATACAATATTTGTCCTTTTGTGACTGACTAAATTCACTCAGCATAATGCCTTCCAGGTTCCTCCATGTTATAAGATGTTTCACCGATTCATCGTTGTTCTTTACCATTGCATAGTATTCCACTGTGTGAATATACCATAATTTGTTTATCCATTCATCTGCTGATGGGCACCTAGGTTGTTTCCATCTCTTTGCTACTGTGAACGGTGCTGCAATGAACATGGGTGTGCGTATATCATTTCTTGTGATGGCTCTTATTACTCTAGGATATATTCCAAGGAGCAGGATTGCTGGATCTTATGGTACTTCTATTTCTAGCTTTTGAAGGAAGTGCCAAATGTATTTCCAAAGTGGTTGTACCATTTTACATTCCCACTAACAGTGTATAAGTGTTCCAGTCTCTCCACAACCTCTCCAACATTTATTATTTTGTGTTTTTTGGATGAATGCTAGCCTTGTTAGGATGAGAAGGTATCTCATTGTAGTTCTGATTTGCATTTCTCTAATAGCTAATGATTGTGAGCATTTCTTCATGTTTCTGTTAGCCACCTGAATGTCTTCCTTGGTGAAGTGCCTGTTCATATCCTTTGCCCATTTTTAAACTGGGTTATTTGTCTTTTACTTGTTGAGGTTTTGCAGTATTTTGTAGATTTTAGATATTAGACATTGATTGGATTTGTGGTAGCCAAAAATTTTTTCCTAGTCTGTAGGTTAGCATGGTCCCTATTTTTTCTTCCATAATCTTTATCATTTTCCATTTTATATTTAGGTCTTTGATCCATTTTGAATTAGTTTTGTGCATGGTGTGAGGTATGGGTCTCATTTCAGTTTTTTGCAGATGAATATCCAGTTATGCCAGTGCTATTTGTTAAAGAGACTGTCTTTTCCCCAGTTAACGGACTTCGGGCTTTTGTCAAATATCAGCTGCTCATAGGTGGATGAATTTATGTCTGGATTCTCAATTCTGTTCAGTTGATCTATGTATCTGTTGTTGTACCAGGCTGTTTTGACTAGCGTGGTGGTATAATAGGCTCTAAAATCAGGTAGTGTGAAGCCTCCCATTTTGTTCTTCTTCTTGAGTAATGCTCTACTTATCCGGAGCTTCTTGCTTTTCCATATGAAGTTGGTGATTTGTTTCTCCATCTCATTAAAAAATGCCATTGGAATTTCGATCGGGATTGCATTGTATCTGCAGATTGCTTTGGATAGAATCGATATTTACACAATGTTGAGTCTTCCTATCCAAGAGCAAGGTATGTTTTTCCACTTAAGCAGGTCTCTTTTGGTTTCTTGCGGTAGTGTCTTGTAGTTTTCATTGTATAGATCTTTTACGTCTCTGGTTAGATTTATTCCTAAGTATTCTATATTCTTGGGGGCTATTGTAAATAGTATTGATTTGGTGATATCTTCTTGGAAGTTCTCTTTGTTGGTGTAGAGGAATCAACTGATTTTTGTATGTTTACTTGTATCCTGATACTTTGCTGAAATCTTCTATTAGTTCCAGTAGTTTTTTTGTGGATTCTTTGCGGTTTTCTGTGTATAAGATAATATCATCCATAAATAGAGATACTGTGACTTCTTCCCTACAAATTTGGATGCCCTTTATTTCTTTTTCTAGCCTAATTTCTCTGGCTAGGACCTCCAGCACAATATTGAATAAGAGTGGTGATAAAGGGCATCCTTGTCTGGTTCCAATTCTCAAGGGGAATGCTTTCAGATTCTCTCCATTTAGGATGATGCTGGCTGTTGGCTTTGTATAAATGCCCTTTATCATGTTGAGGATTTTCCCTTTTATTCCTATTTTGCTGACAGTTTTTATCATGAATCAGTGTTGGACTTTGTCAAATGCCTTTTCTGCCTCAATTGATAAGATCATGTGGTTCTTGTCTTTTGTTTTATTATTGTGATGGATTACGTTGATTGTTTTTCTAATGTTGAATCATCCCTGCATACCTGGTATAAATCCCACTTGATCACGATGAATTATTTTTTTGATATGTTGTTGAATTCTGTTGGCTAGAATTTTGTTGAGGATTTTTGCATCTATGTTCATGAGGTGTATTGGTCTGTAATTTTTGTTTTTTATGGTGTCTTTACCTGGTTTTGGTATCAGGGTTATACTGGCTTCACAGAATGAGTTTGGGAGTATTCTGTCGTTTTCTATGCTCTGAAATACCTTTAGTAGTAGGGGTGTTAACTCTTCTCTGAAAGTTTGGTAGAATTCTCCAGTGAAACCGCCCAGGCCAGGGCTTTTTTTTGTTGGGAGTTTTTTAATTACCTTTTCTACCTCTTCTTTTGTTATAGGTTTATTTAGTTCTTCTACCTCTGTTTGTGTTAGTTTAGGTAGACAGTGAGTTTCTAGAAATTTGTCCATTTCCTCTAGATTTTCAAGTTTGTTAGAGTACAATTTTTCATAGTATTCTGTTATGATTCTTTTAATTTCATTTGGGTCTGTTGTGATATCGCCCATCTCATTTCTTATTCGGATTATTTGCTTCCTCTCGTGTTTTTCTTTTTGTCAGTTTAGCCAATGGTTTATCAATTTTATTGATCTTTTCAAAGAACCAGTTTTTGGTCTTGTTAACTCTTTCCATGGTTTTTCTATTCTCTATTTCATTCAATTGTGCTTTCATTCTTATTATTTCCTTTCTTCTGACGCCTGAGGTCTTCTTTTGCTGCTCTCTTTCTACTTGTTCCAGTTGTAGGGTTAATGTTTTGATTTTGGTCCTTTCTTCTTTTTGCATGTGTGCATTTATTTCTATAAACTGACCTCTGACTACTGCTTTTGCTGCATCCCAAAGGTTCTGGTAGGATGTGTTTTCATTCTCATTTGATTCTATGAATTTCTTTATTGTATCCTTAATTTCTTCTATAACCCAGTAGTTTTTGAGCAAGGTGTTGTTCAGTTTCCATGTATTTGATTTTTTTTCCTTGCTTTTCCTGTTAATGATTTCTACTTTTATACCTTTATGGTCAGAAAATATGCTTTGTAATATTTCGATGCCTTAGATTCTGTTCAGGCTTGCTTTCTAGCCTAATATGTGGTCTGTTCTGGAGAATGTTCCATGTGTGTTGGAAAAGAAAGTATACTTGGATGCTGTTGGGTGGAGTGTTAGGTATATGTCCATGAGATCAAGTTGGATGATCATAGCATCTTTCAGGTCTTTATTCAGCTTCTTTCTGGATGCTCTGTCCTTCACCAAGTGGAGTGTTGAAGTCTCCTACTATTATTGTGGGGCTGTCTATCTCTCTTTTCAATGCTGTTAGATTTTTTTTTTTTTAATGTATTTTGGAACCCCGTCATTGGGTGTGTAAATATTTATTATAGTTATGGCCTCCTGGTGTATTGACCCTTTAATCATTATATAATGTCCTTCCTTATCCTTTGTGGTGGATTTTATTTTAAAGTCTATTTTTTTGGAGATTAATATTGCCACTTCTGCTCTTTTCTGAGTGTTGTTTGCTGGATATATTTTTTTCCATCCTTGGAGTTTTAGTTTGTGTCTTTAAGTCAAAGGTGTGTCTCTTATAGGCAGCATATAGACAAATCGTGTTTTTTAATCCATTCTGCCACTCTCTGTCTCTTTATTGGTGCATTTAGTCCATTTACATTCAGCATAATTATTGATAGGTATGAGTTTAATGTTGTCATTTTGATGTCTTTTTTTGTGTGTTGTTGACCGTTTCTTTGCTCCACTTAATTTTCTGTGCTGAGTCGTTTCTTTACATATTTTCATCTTTTTCATTGTTGCTGATTTTGTATTTGCTGAGTCTTTATATTATTGTTGTTTTTTATTTTGATGTGTAGGATTGTTAGTTTCCTTTGTGGTTACCTTAATATTTACCCCTATTTTTCTAAGTTTAAACCAGTATTTTATTTCTTTATATCGCCTTGATTTCCTCTCTATATGAAAAATCTATTTCTATCTTTTTTAGTCCCTCTTTTTTGTTTTAATATTGTCATCTTTTACATATTGACATCTCTGTTTCCCTATTTTCAGTGTTTTAGCTTTGATTTATTTTTGTGACTTCCCTATCTGGGTTGATATCTGGCTACTGTGTCCTGTGTTCTAGTCTTGAGTTGTTATCTGATGTTATTGATTTTCTAACCAAAGAACTCCCTTTAGTATTTCTTGTAATTTTGGTTTGGTTTTCGCAAATTCCCTAAACTTCTGTTTATCTGGAAACGCCCTAATTTTGCCATCATATTTGAGAGACAGTTTTGCTGGATATATAATTCTTGGCTGGCAATTTTTTTCCTTTAATGCTTTATATATGTCATCCCATTGCCTTCTTGCCTGCATGGTTTCTGCTGAGTAGTCTGAGCCTAGTTTTATTGACTCTCCTTCGTAGATGACTTTTCATTTATCCCTAGCTGCTCTTAAAATTCTCTCTTTATCTTTGGTTTTGGCAAGTTTGATTATAATATATCTTAGTGACTTTCTTTTGGGATCTGCCTTATGTGGGGTTTGATGAGCATCTTGGATAGACATCTTCTCATCTTTCATGATATCAGGGAAGTTTTCTGCCAAAAATCTTCAACAATTCTCTCTGTATTTTCTGTTATCCCCCCCGCCCCCCTTTCTCGTACTCCAATCACTCGTAGATTATTCTTCTTGATAGAGTCCCACATAATTCTTAGAGTTTCTTCATTTTTTTAAATCCTTTTACCTGATTTTTCCTCAAATAAGTTGGTGTCAAGTGCTTTATCTTCCATTAATTCTGACTTCCATTCCCTCAATTCTGCTCCTATTGAGTTGTCTATTGAGTTGTCTAATTCTGAAATTTTATTGTTAATGTTCTAGATTTCTGATTGTTGTCTCTCTATGGATTCTTGCAGCCTGTTAAATTTGTCATTATGCTCTTCTCTAATCTTCTTAAGTTCCTCTACTGCTAGATCTGCTTTTTGCCTGATCTCCTTCCTGATCTCTTTAAGAGTTCTGTATATTAATCTTTCTATTCTGCCTTTGGTAATTCCAAGAAATTCTCTTCCTCCAGAAAATTTCTTGATTCTTTATTTTGGGAGCTTGCTGAAGCCATCATGGTCTGCCTCTTTATGTGATTTGATATTAACTGTCTCCAAGCCATCAATAAGTTATATTTATTTATTTTATGTGTGCTTACTGTGTCCAAGCTTTTTGTTTTGTTTTGATATGTGCAAATAGGCTGCTTGCATGAGCTAGCTCGATCAACAGTGCCCCTGAAACTCCAACGTCCTGCAACCAGGTGACCAGAGCTGCCACTAAGTATGTGAGCCCAGGAGTCTATTTATTTTTCTTGTGTGGATTCAGTTCAGCTGTCGAGGTAGTCAGCCACCAAGTGTGTGGTGCAGGCTCTCACCTACAGTCCTAGACAGGCATGGGTGATTGCTGTAGGCACAGGCATCTTGCTGCAGCAGGGGGTCACACACTGAGCAAGGCAGGGCACCAATGGCCACCCCCATATGTATGAGAGGAAAGTGTGTCCCTGTTCCCTAGAGTGTGTAGGTGGGTGGGCTTTGCAGCCCGACTTGAGCACCTGATGCTGTTGCCTCTAAGGGCTGGGGGCACCACATATTCTTGGGCCCCTGTCACAGGTGGCTAGGTGGTGTGGGTGGAGCCACCAGTCCTCAGGCCCCTGATGTGGGTAGGTGAAGACCCTGCTTAATGGGCAGAGCAGCGTCAAATGTCATGAACTTGCCACTTTACAGGTGAAACAGTTGAAGTTAGATATTAGCTATATACCCTGTTGTACTGTGGTAATGAGGGCCTACGCTGTTGAAATGGGGCCACACAAGTCTCTGCAGGGGGAAAGGCACTCAAAGTCCATGGATCCCTTATGCCTGTGACTACCCTGAGTTCCTGGCTTAGGGGAGCCAGCAGATTATTTTTCCCCTGTTTGTTAATTTGTTCCCTCTCAAGCCTGGGAGAATGGCTCAGGGTCCTACTTGCAGCCCAGGAGACTTGGCATTCGCTGAAGCTGTCCCGGACCCAGTGCAGAGCAGGGAGCATGGAGGTAAATGGGAGACAGGTTTTTCCCTAAGGGGGGTGTTTTTGATCTGTGCAGTAGGCCAGACACAAGTACTTATCTTTTACTGATCGAGGGCTGCTTCTCACTGGTTCTGGATGGCCAAGTAGACTCTCTGCCACTGCGTCTCTCCCGATGTGGAAAATTCTTCCTGAGTGCCGCTGCTTTCCTCACCACACACCACAAGCTGAGCAGGCATGAAGGGCACCAGCTCCCGCCAGTTCAGATCTGGCAACTCCTCGCTGCTTCCAAACCGTCTCTCCCTCCCCCTGCTAGTCCGATTCCTTAACTTTGCCTTTGATGTTCAGGGCTCCTAGATTGTCATATATAATCGATTCATTTGTTTTTCAGGTCTTTGTTGTAAGAGGGACCACCGGAAGCATCTGACTACTCCACCATCTTGGCTCCACCTCTGTCATGGATTGAATTTTGTCCCCCAAAAATTTCTGCTGGCGATGAATGGATAAACAAACTATGGTACATACACACAATGGAGTACTATGCAACAAGAAAGAACAATGATGAATCTGTGAAGCATCTCATAACATGGATGAAACTGGAGGACATTATACTAAGTGAAATAAGTCAATCACAAAAGGACAAATATTGTATGAGATCTCTATTGTAAAAACCCATGAAAAAGTTCACACACAAAAAGTAACAATCTTTGTTGGTTACCAGGGATGGGACAGGTGGGGAGAAATACTAAATAGGCAATAGATAAGTGGTATCTTGGGTGAAAGGTGAGACAGTACACAATACAGGGGAAACCAGCAGAACTTGTACAAGGAAAGGTCATGGAAGCTCCATAGACGCATCCAAACTCCCTGAGAAACGGAATTGCTGGGCAGAGGATAGTGGGGACCATGGTCTCGGGGAACATCTAGCTCAATTGGCATAACACAATTTATAAAGACAATGTTCTACATTCTACCTTGGTGAGTAGCATCTGGGGTCTTAAAAGCCTGTGAGCAGCCATCTAAGATACTTCACTGGTTTCATCCCTTCGGGAGCAAGGGAAAATGAAGAGAACAAGATACAGGGAAAAGATTAGTCCGAAGGACTAATGGACCACAGCTTCCAAGGCCTCCACCAGACTGAGTCCAGTACAGCTAGATGGTGCCCGGCTACCACCACTCACTGCTCTGACCGGGATCACAACAGAGGGCTCTGGACAGAGCTGGAGAAGGATGTAGAACAAAATTCTAACACACACAAAAAAAGACCAGATTTACTGGCCTAAAGGAGACTGGAGAAACCCCGAGAGTATGGCCCCCAGACACCCTTTTAGCTCAGTGGTGAAGTCACTTCAAAGGTTCACCATTCAGCCGTGGAGTGGACAGCCCCATAAAAACAAATGGGAGTAATGAGGCACAGCAGTCCAGGGACAAGGGCTACAAGGCAGAAGAGGACAGGAAAGCTGGTGATCGGGAACCCAAGGTTGAGTAAGGACAGTGTTGATGTGTTGTGAGGTTGTTAACCATTGTCATAGGCCAGCATGCGTACTAACTGTTTAATGAGAAACTATTTTGATCTGTAAACCTTCATCTAAAGTGAGAATAGTGGCACAATTGGAAGTGTGTAGTCGATGTCACTGAATTGTGCATGTAGAAATTTTTGAAATGGTGTATCTTTGGCTATGTATATTTTCACCAAAAAAAAAAAAAAGGTCTAGAAGGAGAGGGTTGACATGTCATGGGGTTGTTAACCAATGTCATAAAACAATATGTGTACTACTGTTTAATGAGAAACTATTTGTTCTGTAACCCTTCACCTGAAGTACAATAAAAAAAAAAGAAAAAAAAATGTCTGTTGGCTTGACTGGGTCATGATTCCTAGTATTGTATGATTGTGTAATCTGATGTGATTTCCTTATGTGTTGTAAACTCTTTCACTGTGATGAGGTTATACTGATGACCTGTACAAGATTAGATAGTGTCTTAATCCAATCTCTTTTGAGATACAAAAGAGAGAAGCAAGCAGAGACACATGGGAACTTCATACCACCAAGAAAGCAGTGCTGGGAGCAGAGCGCGTCGTGTGGACCCGAGTTTCCTGCGCTGAGATACCCCCAGACCAAGGGAAGACTGACGCATCACAAAGACTTTTCTCCAGAGCCTACAGACAGAGAAAGCCTTCTCCTGAAGCTGATGCCCTGAATTTGGACTTGTAGCCTACTGGACTGTGAGAGAATAAACTTCTTTGTTAAAGCCATCCACTTGCAGTATTTCTGTTAGAGCTGCACTAGATGACTAAGACAGCCTCCCAAAGTCCTCTAAACTTCCCTTGTGTTAACACTTCTCAAACTTTGCTGATACTCTTGTTGAACATCTGTGTCCCCAGATAGATTCTGTACTCTGTGAGGTCTGACACAAATCCCATCTTGTTTACTCAGTCCCAGTATCTGGCACACAAAGGACACTCAGTAAATGTTTGTCTAATAAATATATGAATGAACAAGGTCTCTCTGTGGGTGCAGGAAAAATTTGTTGTTGTCGTTTTTAACTATTGTCAAGTTATCCCTGCCTCATGGCAACCCCATGCACAACAGAACAAAACACTGCTCAGTCCTGTGCCATCCCCACAACTGGTTGTGAAATGATCAGTTGCAGACTGGATTGTTGTCATCCATAGGGTTTTCACTGGCTGATGTTTGAGTAGATTGCCAGACCTTTCTTCTTAGTCTGTCTTAATCTGAAATCTCCACTGAAACCTGTTCAGCATCAAACAACACACAAGCTCCACTAACAGACGTGTGGTGGCTGCACATGAGGTGCATTGTCTGGGAACCAAATCCAAGTCTCCTGCATAGAAGGCAAGAATTCTACCACTGAACCACCAATGCCTCAGAAAAATATCTACCCAATCCAAACTCTAAATATCATTCATTCAATCACTTATCCCAAAAAAGGTTTTATTGACTGTCTACTGTGTGCCAAGTGAAGTGTTTGACACTGAAAGTGCAAGAAATTAAAAAAAATAGAATATTATTTATTTTCCAACCAGGAAACTCCTGGGGCAACACCATATCAGATCTGTGCTCCTATGTGTTGGCTTGTGTTCACACATGTTCCCCTACATTAGCGGTCAGCAAACCATGACTACTGAGTCAAATTGGGCTGTCGCTTTTTAAAAAATAACATTTTGTTTGAACACAATCACACTCATTAATTTATGTGTTGTTTATGGCTACTTTCATGCTACAATGGCCAACAATGCTGAAAATATTTACTATCTGGCCGTTTACAGAACATTTCTGCCAATCCCTACTCTAAATCAATACTTAGGGATATATCTGAAATACATTCCCCTTGCCTGGAAATACCTGGAGTGTTAGACAGGCAAGTTCATGCCTCAAGATGATTGGGGGAAAGTGGGGTGTAGCAGGGAATTTAATCAATAGCCAAATATAAGTATTTGTCCAAAAAACTCTAGGTCACATATCAGTGTTAACCAAAGTCCCTGAATTCATTGGAATGTCCCCTATTTGCATTAAAATACACAGGATCGGTTGTTTGTAGTCAGAGTTCAGGAGAATTGTTTGGGCTCCATCATTTAGTGGTTGCAGACACTTTATGTTTAGGCACATGTTATATACAGCTCACATCCCATTGGCCTTGAGGTTGGAGCATGCTTGGTAAATACAAAAAACAGCCAGGGAGACAATGTGGCTGGAGTGGAGAGTCAGTGAGAAGATGCAGTGGGAAATAAGATCAGAGAGCTGAAAGTGGGGTGAGGAGCGGGCTGCTGAGAGGACTTGGGTTTGAACTCTGAAGGAGACAGGAGCCATTGGAGGGTTTTGAGCAGAGGAGAGACATGTTCTGACTTGTATTTTGAGATGACTTACTCTGGTTGACATGTGGTGATTAGACTGTAAGGGAACAAGGTTGAAGTAGTATCATCAGTGAGGAGACTGTTTGAATGATTCAGGTGAGAGTGATAGTGGCTGAGATTAGGAAGGTAGTGGTGGAGATGTAACAAGTGGTCAGATTCTGAACTTTGGAGGGAGAACCAATAGGAGTTTATGATGGTAGCAAGAAGAGAAGAATCAAGGAAGGCTTCAAGGTTTTTGACCTGAGCAACTGGAAGAACAGAGTTGCCATTGACTGAGATGAGAAAGATTGGGGGAGAATCAGATTTGGGGTGATATCAAGAGATCATTTTAGATATGTTGAGTTTGACATGCCTTGTTTTTTTCCAAAGTGTCCTCTCCCTCCCTTGAAGTATTTTCATTCTCAAACCAGGACCTCCACGTTCTGTTTTCTAGGCCTGTCCCACTCATTTCCCTTCATCAAACCCCACCAACGCCACCACCACCAGAGATAGCATATACTATCATAAGTGAAAGTATGGACAGGTTCTGTCATTTTCTAATTGTGTGACCTTGGGAAAATTACTTAACTTCTCTGAACTTCAGTTCCACTATTTGTAAGATAGGAAAAAATAGTAATTGCCTTCCTTGACGCGTTGTTGTGAAGATTAAAAGAAATAGTATATGAAAAACTGGCAAGTGCACAGTAAGTGTTGGCTACCTGGCTATATCCCAGGTTTCTGTTTTCAAGGTTTTTTCCAATTTCCTGTGCCATATCTCAGGGCTAGGGTGTAAGGATGATGGTGCCGGGGGAAGGGAAGGTGTTAGGGGGAATGTGGAGCAAGTGAGAGGAGAAGGAGCCAGGATCTGGTATAAGACTGCCTGCCTACTAGACTGGGCTAGGGGCTGGGGTGCAGAGGACTGCCCAGGTAGGCAAGGCATATTAGGATTTCTCACCCTCTCATGTCTTAGAAATAAAGCATGATGCTTCCCAACTGTAAGAGGGGCAGATGGGGAGGAGGAAACCAGAATCTGACATGAGGCAGAGCTAGGAGGAGAGGATAGTGGAATAATGGCCAAGCAAGTAACACTTGGTGTCCAAAGACAAGGCAAGAAGTATGAAGATTCAAGCAATGGCTGCAGTGGGCTTCCAGGAAGAAACAGTGAGATTCCAACAGAGGGTGACGCTTGGTGATGGAGACTAGGCATCTTCTGGAAGGTCCTTCTACAGCCTGGGCTCATAGGTGGGGAGCAGGGGACAATAACAAAGCTACTCCTCCAAACCCACAACCCAGGAACTGCCACCTGACAGCTAGTTTCCAAACCTCTGGCCTCCCCGTGCCCACATGCCCCAGTCCCTGGGCTTGGACCACTACTTTTATTTTTGCCTTCCTGCCCAGAGCAGAAAACTCTTTCACTGCCCAACCCCCTTGCTGGGGAGGTTTAGGTCGCCTCACTCTGAAGAGTGGTCAAGCTCTCCTGCTCTGGAGTCGAACAGGCCTGGATTTGAACACCAGCCATTGCCCTGCTGTGTGGTCAAGCACTTCTCTCACACTCTTGCGCCTCAGTTTCCTGATCTACAAAAAGTAGCACCTCCCTCCCAGCGTTGGTTGCGTAAATTTGATGAGACAGTGTTGTCACAGCTTGGTCATTAAGCTGGGTAATTATCACTTGTGGCAAAGAAAAAGATAGAGTCAAAGTTTCTTTTTCGTGGTTTAAAAGCTGCATCTAAATGCAATTCCCTAAGAAGTGTTTCATGTTTTGAGCAAGTACACAAAAGTTTCCTGTGAAAATAACCTTTGAAAGGGACCCCTTGTTTGCATGTTAGCGTTCCAGTGTGTTTCTTAATAAAATCGGTTTCTGGATGTATGAGATGCAAATCTCACGAGGGGGAAACAAAAAACTCTCTATTATCATCATGAAAATTCACATAACCAGAGCAAAATATTTTTGCTTGAGAAAATTCTAATCAAGGCACTCTTGGTGTTAATCTTTCTTACATTGCAGCCCAGGTGGCTGTCTCATCAAACGCCTTTTAATTCTTATTAAGGAGATGCTGTTTCCATTGATTATCTGATTCCTCACCCTGGGGAGAAGTCTGCACAGAGTTCATAACAAGACATCCTCCTAGAGCTAGAAACTGGTTCTCTAAACTCTAAACATGGAATGATAGAGTGGAAGCCACAAAGACGTCAGAAATTCTTTTCCTAAGCGTTTATTCTAAGGAAATAACTTACCAGGAGTCAAAAAACACATGCAAGAAGATGCCTCCTGCAACATTAACTAAAAAACTAAGACCATGAGAAGTGAATTGATTGCACAACAGTGTAGGGACAGTTTATAGTAAGTTACAGAATATTATGCAGACACTGACAATCATAAATCCAAAGCCTTTGGAAATATAGCAAATATTTTGGATGTAATGTTAAGTGAAAAAGCAGATCCAAAATAAAATTTGCTTTGTGGTTGCAAGTGTATAAAATGTTTATGTGTGGATGAGTAGGGGTAGGTAATGCACAAAAATGAAAACTACTGTTTCGGTCTGCTGGAAATATAATTTTTCCTGTCAAAATATTTTTGGAGGCTGTTGCTATGTCAACTTTTCGGTAAAAATGTTTAAAATAAGTAAACCACACACACCAAAGATGCTCCCTAAGGCTGGCTGGGCGAAATGATACGTTTTTATATACAGTGCTTACAAAATGTCTCCTTCCATTGCTTAGGCACGATTATAGATTACCTTCTGACATTTGTCTTCTCACTTGAGGCAGGAAGCTGCTGCTGCTGCCTGGAAAATCTTCAATACATGACTCACAGGCATCAAAGCATCCAAAGAAACATAGCCAGAGCTAGAAGCAGTCGATGCTTCCACCTGGAATTTTATGATGATTGATTTCCTGTCCAGAGAAACTGTGTCTGGGTGACAGAAAAAGTTTGACTTTATATCCCTTTGCCTATTCTAACATATGCTTTTGAATAATCAGTCCTTAAGCCAAGCTAGGCTTGTAAACAAATTCATTTTCCTTGCCCTGGGGTACACTCATTCATTCATTCATTTACTCACCGAGCTTTTGTGAAACATCTTTCCTGTGTCCAGTGTTTGTTCAGCATGAGGAATTAAAACGTATAAGAAATTATCTTATTAAGGAGCTCAAAACCTAATTAGGAAAGACAGGCCCATCTTTAATTTCATATGTCATAATAAGTTCTTGGTTTCATCATCTGTGAATTGGAGGGAGGAATTCCTACCTTTCAGAGTTAAGAGAGGATCTCATGAGACGACACACGTAAAAAGCGTCTGGGAAATGGAGGAAAAAACAAACAAAAAACCAAACCACTTGCTGTCGAGTTGATTCTGACTCATGGTAATCCCATATGTTGCAGAGTGGACCTGTGCTCCATAGGGTTTCAAGGCTGTGACCTTTCAGAAGAAGATTGCCAGGCCTTTCTTCTCAGGCACTTCTGGGTAGATTTGAACTGCTAACCTTTCGGTTATTAGCTGAGCTCGTAACTACCAAGGGAGACTTGGGAAACTAAAAATGCTCAGTAAGTGTTCATTTTCTTCCTATTGACATTGTGCTTGAAATGCTGTGATGGTAATTCTAACATAGAAGAAGAATCAAATTCCTGGGATTTTACCAAAGACAGGCAGGAAAGGCTCCTCAGAAGCAGCTACACACTCAATCGGGGCTCAGAAAGATGGTGGAATTTCACCAGGGGGAGGAGAGGGGACAGGACCATTCTAGACAGAAGGAAGCAGTGCCACAGGCACGGACCTGGGAGAGTACACGCTACATTCATGCCCCTCCATGAGTATAGACAGCTCTGTCACACTTCACTAGCTTGGGGTTCAAAATTAGGTTACAATCTTTTCAACATTCAAATTAAATGCCCCAGCGTCCCCTATCTCACTTAGAGTGAAAACGAAGGTCCCTAGGTGGTGTAAATGGTTTACACTTGACTAAGGAACCCTGCTGGTGCAATCATTAAGTGCTGAGCTGCTACCCAAAAGGCTGGCAGTTGGAAGCCACCTATGGGGCAGTTCTACCTTGTCACACGGGGTTGCTATGAGTTGAAATTGATTCAGCAGCATCTAATAATAACTACCTAAAGGTTAGTGGTTCAAATCTACCCAGCAGTACTGTAGAAGAAAGGCCTGGTGATCTACTTCCATTAAGATTATGAAGGAGGCAGAGCCAAGATGGCAGACTATTCAGATGCTCTAAGCAATCCCACTGTAACAAAGACCCAAAACATTAAGTAAAACAGAGACGTCAATCCTAGAACTCTGAACCTTAAATAAAGGGATAAAGCATTAGATCGGAAGTCACTGAAGAGAAGAAGAAACTGATAGAAAATGGCGAAGGAACAGAGATACGGAGCGGAGGTTCCTGGCCAAATGTGATACAGCATGGCCATCTTGGTATAAAGCCAAGAACTCCGGACGTAGAAAGGCACCTCCATGGTTCCCAAGAGGACATAGAAGTACAGGTTGGACACACCCAAGACTAAGTAAGACCACGTTCGCTGGCTGCAACTCAAGGAGAAGCCCAGACTCTCTCACTCGGTAACCACAGGAACACGCTGCTACAACCCCCACCCTTCTGGTGAACAGCGACTATAACCACCCATCACAGCAACACCGGCTGCCAGGAACCACAGTACCAACCCATCCTGTTGCCCTCCTCCATCCAGCCCCTTCTGCCCCTGCCTTTGCCCCCACTCCTATCTCTCTCTTCCGCCCCACCAGTCTCGGTCCTGAGGGGAACTGGCCCATTCTCGCCACTGCCAGACCCTTCCCGACACCCACTGTGGCCCCAAGGGGACACGAACTGGACCCTAGGCCCCTCCCCACCAGCTCCAGACACCGCCATGCCTCCCGCCTCAGCTCCTAGGGGAACCAGCTAGGACCCCAGGCACCTCACCACCACCAGCTCAGGATCGCCCCTACCCCCCACCCCTGCCGCAGCCCTCCAAGGCCCCACTCCAGGCCCCAGTCCGGTTTACACTGCAGAAAAACACCTATCTCCATCGCCCCACCCACCCCCACCCCCACCCCTCGCTGGACTGGCTCTGCTGCACCACAGCTGAGCGACTAGCCCTGCACATCCAGACAAGGTGGTGAGAAATATCGTTCCCAAGGACTAGCAAGCAACAAAGCAAGCCTGCTGACCCACCAAAATATAACCAAGAAAAAACAAAAAAAGCAGGATGAAACGAAGAAATCTACAATTAATAAATAAAGAAAATAGTATCTGAATGTCTTGGAGACAGCAGACAATATCAAAACGTATAAAGAAAAGGACAAGATGACTCCACTAAGCGACCATAATAAAGCACCAGTTAACCTTCCCAGAGAAGAAAAGGCACTAGAACTACATGGCAGGGGTTTCAAAAGTCTAATATTCAGGGCTCTCCAAGAGATAATGAAAGAGATCACGGAAAATGCAATACTGAAGTCATTTCTGAGGTTCACCATTCAGCCAAAGATTAGACAGGTGTATAGGGCCAACAAGAACACACGTGAGGGACGTGCTTCATAGTTCAATTATGTATATGAGAGTAATGGGCACACCAGCCCAAAACCAAAGAAGAGAAGGCAGGAAGGGACAGAAAAACTGAACGAATGGAAATAGAGAACCTGGGGTGAAGAAGGGTTGGCAACCAATGTCACAAAACAATCTGTGTATTAACTGTTTAATGAGAAAATAATTTGCTCTGTAAACTTTCACCTAAGTCACAATGAAAAAAAAAAAAAAGATTACAGACAAGAAAACCCTATGGAGCAGTTCTACTCAGTCATACATGGATTCGCTGTGAGGTGGAATCAAATCCACAACGAGTTTGTTTTGTTTTGTTTTGCGGGAAGGGAGGCCACCTGCACTTGCATACAAAGGACCAGTTCTGAAGGCCTAGAGATAGTCAAAACTTAGGTGTATCCCTCCTGAGGACAGAAGACGGTTTCCCATCTACTTCTAGCCCCCAAGCATGCTACCCCAGAACATGCTTCATTTCTTTGCACAACAGTCCTCACTGGCATCCTGGCCATCCAGGGATGTGTGGTCCTTTTACTCTGTGGCCACCCCAGTTCTAGGCCTGGAACCTGCCCGTCCCCGACGGCACAATTCTAGCTTCTCCTGCCTTACAACTGGAGCCAGAACTTAGTTCGCTCCTGGAAAATGGGCACTGGATTGTAATTGGCAGCACCTTTGACTATAATTTTATAAAAGAAAGACATTCCCACCGATAATTACTTCTTATACTTCCCTTTACTGCCCCCCCCCCACCAAAAAATATCACAACTTTTCCCACCAAAAGCACTTCTATGGAAAGTTTGAATAGTAAGGACCCAGACTTGTTTTCTGAGGAGCTAACTTCCTGCAGGGCTGAAACTTAGAAAACTGAGAGAAATGGGGAGTTAATAAGCCCTTTAGACTTTCTCTCTGAAAATCAAATGTCTTGTTCAGGCTTTTGGCCAATGTGGGATTGCCATCAATTCTTGGATGAATTCTCTGATAGGTGCTCAAACTGCTGATATTCTCGGCTGTTGATTAAAGGATCATCCATATTTTTTAGATGCCAAATGTGCAGGCAGCAAAGTTAACATTTAGTGCAGAAAATGTAGGAGCCGGACTGATATTTTCCCCAGATGGGTTGCTGGGGTATCTGCAAACAGGTGAAGTGTTTTTTGTTTTGTTTTGTTTTTCATAAAATATGAAAGATAATTTTGGTCTGAAAAGTTATAAAGGGCATTTGAAAATCATTTGTAATCTGCTTTAAATCTCAATCAGTTTATTTTTTAAAAAGTGGTTTGCTCTTCACTTTGAGAAAATAAACATATACTGGATGCCTGCTAGACTAGCTTACAGTTTAGTGGGGGAGATAGACATTTTAAAGTTAATGAAAATAGAGATAACTCCTGATAACATTACCTTGAGCCAGGGCAGGGTGGTTGGCTAATGGATGACGGCAAAAGGCAACTTGGTCCAAAGAAGATCTTTCCTCAAACTATACATAGCCCTACTACATACCCACCACCCATCTGTCATTTTGTCATACTTTGGTGGTTTGTGTGTTGCTATGATGCTAGAAGCTATGCCACTGGTATTTCAAATACCAGCAGAGTCACCTATGACGGACAGGTTTTAGCAGAGCTTCCAGACCAAGACTGACTAAGAAGAAAGGCCAAATCTATTTCTGAAAATTAGTCAATGAAAACGTTATGGATCACAGCAGAACACTGTCCGATTCATTTGCTTTGGATATGTCATCAGGAGGGATCAATTGCTGGAGGAGGGCATCATGTGTGGTGAAGTCAAGGGCCAGCAAGGGTGAAAGAGACCATCAGTGAAATGGATTGGCACAGTAGCCACAATGATGGACTCAAACATATCAGTATTGTGAGGATGATGCAGGACTGGGCAATGTTTTGTTCTGGTGTACGTAAAAGGTCACCATGAGTCAGAGTTAACCTGACGGCAGCTATCTATCTATCTCTACTACACACAAAGCACTTTTTTTAGTTCTTTGGTAGATTATAAGAGAAAGGTGACATCTGTGCAAGGCAGTGTTTCTCAACCTGTGCAATTTTGCCTCCCCAGGCAAATGTGGCAATATCCGGAGACATTTTTGGTTGTCACAACTGGAGAGGCTGGGGGGTAGGGTGTTAGAGGCATCTAGTGGATCAAGGCCAGGGCTGCTGCTAAACATCCTACAATGCACAAGACAGCCCCCTACAACAAATAATTGTCCAGCCCAAAATGTCAATAGCACTGAGGCTGAGAAACCCTGGTCTAAGGTAGGCTGTCTGCTCCATTCTCTGAGGAAGCTAAAACTGTGGATGCGGGCAGAAGGCTCTGGAATGTGTTGAGTAGAGAAGGGAGACCAGCCACAGACTGAAAGTACTAACAAGAGGTGGATTGTAAGCTAGTGATTGCTAACATCCTTATCCTCACTATCATCTCACCTTTCCCACCTCATCTCCTTTCTGGAGCACCCCATGTATCAGCCACTAAACCTCTTGCCAGTCACCTCTTGGGCAATCCATGACTCTTGAACTTTGCATACGCCAGTCCCTCTGCCTGAACTCCTCTCTCCCTCTTTCTTTCTGGAAAATTCCTAACTGTCTTTCAAGAACTTACTCAAATGTTAGATATCTCCTTTATAACATATTCTCTGACATCCTTCCTCTCCCCCAGCCCCAATCTCTCTAGGCAGAGAGAGAATTCTCTTCCGCCTCTGCCTCCCGCTGTAATACCCATCACATTGTGATGGTTTGTTTGCATTTTAGAGAAAACAGAGCTTCTGGAATTTAGACATACAGTCTTTTCCATCTACATATTCCCAAGACCTGGCATCATGTCTATCACTTAGTAAGTGAGCAATAATTTTATGCCAATTTACTCCTTTAAAAAGATACCCAAGTAGTATGCATTTCTCACAGGGAACCTAAACTTTATAAATAATAGAGAAACAGCTCATGTTGTGACTCATGGAAAAACATGTGTTGTCTGGGCTGTATGTAAATTACCTAGTACAATGCCTGACACATAGATTTTATTAAATGAGAATCATTTTTCTGTGGTTTCTCTTCAAGCAGCCAGGGCGGTTCACTGAGATGCATGGTATAGCTTTTGGGAATATGTAGGTATGAAGGTATCACACCACACTGTGTGATTATAAAGATTGATGATTGTCCTTGAGCAAAGTATAACTCTTCCCAATTCTTATCATTGTCTGTCACCTCCATTCTGCACCCTGGCCACGTGTGGCAAAAAACAGCAGATGTGCAACCAAATCCATTCTTCCCTTTGTTATATAGAGATGCAACTGGGAAGCAGCTGCCTAATCAAGGACTGCATTTTCCACCCTCCTTGAATCTAGTTGTGGGTATAGGGCGCCTTCTCATCAGTAGAATGTGAGCACAAGTGATGTGAACACTGCAGGTACAAAGCTTTTAAGAAGCAAGTATGCCTCTCCATGCTCACTTTCCTCTTCTGTTGGCCAGATGCAGACGCCAATGAGACCTTAGGGGATGGAAGATCCACAGATAGGTGCAGCCTGGGCCTCTGAATCACTGTGTGGAGTAGAACCACTGCCAGAAACCTTGGACAATTACAGGAGTGAGAAATAAACTTTTATTATGTCTTATATGTTTTAGTGTCCATTTTTTTACACCAGTTTAGCTTACCTTAATCAATACACCATGTTTTTACAATTAAAACAAATGAAGTAGTGCTCAAGGCGGCAAACTGAGTGTAATGTTTACCTCCTCTCCTTTCCATGATCACATTAAAATGATGCTAATGAGTAACAAAGGGTAACTGCATGCTACAAAAGTTAACATGCTTGGCTGCCAACTGAAAGGTTGACAGTTCAAGTCCACCCAGAGGCACCTTGGAAGAAAGGCCTGGCAATCTACTTCTGAAAAAAATCAGTCCTAGAAAACCCTGGGGAGCAGAGTTCTAGTCTGACACACACAGGGTTTCCATGAGGGGGAATCAACTCAAAGGCAACAGGTTTGTTTGTTTATTTTTTAATGAGTAACAGCCAGGACAGGAGGGGGCACATCAGAGTATGTTTTTTATCTTCTACAAGTTCTCAGAAGATAAGAAACAGATGGAAGATAAAGAAGACAGGACAATGCGGTACCCTAGACCAGCCACACAATGTAGGAGGGCTAGAGTGTCTTCAGATTCTGCCCACCAGAATCCTACAGATCTTTCAGCCTTAGAAACTGCATTTTTACAAAGGAGGGCAGGAGTGAGAAGTGAAATAGAAAATAAGGGCTTTATTTAATGGTCTGTCTATGGAACAAAATGCCTCCCAGTGCCTTCCACAAACCCCATGGGGAGAACAACCAACAACCAGGCACTTAGTACCCCTCCTCCCAATATAAAGAGGGCTCCTCTCTAAAGAGATTTGACAAGCTGTCTAGGGATAACTAGGACAGCTAGTGTAACTGTCGGCATCTCAGAGTAGAGCCCTCTCTGCATTCTGATGTTTGGAGAGGCTCCCGGTGTAAAGGACAGCACCTCACCCACTTACTCAAAAGTGAAATCTGTTAGTCAACAAGCCCTACTCCCACAGACAGGGCTCTGAGTCAGCCTGTTTATTGATTTATTTCTGAATATGAATAAATAATCCAGGATCACCAGAAACTTGAAAGCACACTGAAATATGCCATAGAAAGACTAAGATAAGCAAACTGACTCCTGAGGAAATAGAGAAATTCGGAAAACTGTAGAAATTACACACACACACACACACACACACACAGAGTCCTCTATTTGTTAACTTCAGAAAAATTAAAGAAGATACAGCATACATCAATAACGTGTTATGAGAAAAGGGCAATCAGAGAACAAGAATGGGACTTTAAAAATTAAAAATATGGTTAATGAATTTTAAAAGTTACTAGACAAACTGAAAGAGAAAGTTAAGAAAAATTTCCAGTTCAGACAAAATGGCGCTCTAGGCAGAAGCACCACGCCGTCCCTCCACAGCAAAGATCCGAAAAACTAAGCCGAACAGAGAACACAACAATCCTGAAACCCTAAAACATCAAATGAAGAGATAAAGAACTCAGCCAAGCACCAAATGGAGTGAGAAAACTGACAGAGAACAGACAGCGAGGAGAGATTCATGCAGAGGTCCCCTACCAGCTAACACAGAGCGGATCCGCCATTTTGGACTCCTATTGGAGACCAGCAAACGGGGTACGAGAAAGCAGCCTCACGGAGCTTCCAGCGGGATACAAAACAACCGATAATTTGTGATATACACTTTCCCACCCCCAACACTTCTTCACCCCTACTCGGCCTCCTTTGCTTCCCGCAGCCACAGTCTCTTGACCGGGAAACAGCGGCTGCTTGGATTCCGCCCACCCGAATGGGTGGCTCTCTGTGTGCCATTTGTTGGCTGCTGGTGTTGCTTTTTTTCTGCTTCTTTTTATTTCTTCCTTGCCTCTCTCCACCTCCCGCTCCTTTCGCTTGAGTACCTCACTCCGTGCGCCATCTTTGCTTCTTCCTGAGGGGCTACAGAGCCCCAGTAATTTGTGATATATGCTTTCCCACTCTCTACCCTTCTTCACCCATACTCGGCCCCCTCTGCTTCCCACGGACACAGTCTCTTGTCCAGAAACACCAGCCCACACTAGCTGGCCCTCTGAGTGCCATTTGTTGGCTGCTAGTGTTGCTTTTTGTTTTTCTGCTTCTTTTGATTTCTTACTTGCCTCTCGCCACCTCCCCCTCCCTTCGCTCAAGTACCTGGCTCCATGCGCCATCTTTGCTTCTTCCTGAGGGGCTGCGGAGCTCTCTTCGAGTGTGGGGCTGCTTCCCAGATTGGGCTGCTGCGCTGCTGGGATCCCGGAGATTTGTTCATTTGTTTGTTTTGAATTGTTTGTCTGTTTTCTTTTCCTTTTCTTGAGTTGGGAGCCCTTTCTGGCCAGGCTGAGCTGCATGGCAGGAAGACTCCCCTTCGGCTTCCACAGACGTGCAGAGGGTTCTCTGAGGGCATTTTTTTTTTAACTTCAGTTTTTTTTTTTTCTGTTTCTTTGGGGGCCTTTCTTGCTTTTATTCTTTTTTTAATTTGTTTTGTTTTCTTTTTCCCTTTTTCTCTTTCTTCATTGCTCAGTTTCTCGTCTCTCTATATCTTCCTTCTCTTTCTGTTCCCTGAAT
>NW_004444037.1:8151131-8168394 GCF_000243295.1 Trichechus manatus latirostris | reverse complement strand
GTAGAAATTTTTGATATGGTGTATCTTTGGCTATGTATATTTTCACCAAAAATAAAAAGGTTGAGAAGTTAGAGGGTGGATATGTTGTGGGGTTGATAACCAATGTCATAAAACAACATGTGTACTTCTGTTTCATGAGAAACTATTTGTTCTGTAAGCCTTCACCTGAAGTACAATAAAAAGAAAAAAGAAAAGAAAAATTTCCAAAATGTGAGACATAAAGACAAGAAAACGGGAGAGAGGAGTGAAAAAGTAAAAGAAATAAATGACTAATTTGTGAGGATCAGCGTACTACTAATATGGGTTCTAGAAAGAGAAAACAAAGAAAAATGGAGGGAGAAAATTATCGAAGAAAGAGTACAAGAACATTTATAAAACAAGACATGAGTCTTCAAAACGAAATTACTTCCTAAATATCAATCAGAATGAATGAAATAAGATTCATAACTATGATGTGCAGTTGTATTACTTGGAAATATTCAATTCTGCTATAGGAGAAAAGAAAACAAATGGTATGGATGAAACTCACAAGATGTCTTAAGTACGGATAAGTAATAAGTGGGGCATGTATGTGTTAAACAGATGGAAGAACCTAGAGCTGGCTAATATTCACGAGGCAGTATGTACATAAGGCACCTGGGGGCTAACTATTCATGATATATTGAATACAAATAAATAAATAGATAAAACAAAAACCACTGCTGTCAAGTCAATTCCGACTCATAGCAACCCCATAGGGTTTCCAAGACTGTAAATCTTTATGGAAGCAGACTGCCACATCTTTCTCCTTTGGAGCAGCTGGTGGGTTCAAACCGCTGACCTCTTGACTAGCAGCCAAGCACTTTTAACCACTGCACCACCAAGACTTCTTATATTGAGGTACTAAAATTTAGAATTCACAGAACATTCATGAGACATGAAGCATTCAGTATTCAGAGCCCTAATTTGGCCACCTATTAGTGACACCTGTTCTGGCTCCATGTGTCCTCTGCTCAATAAGCATTAGTAAAACCCATGGTTACTTAGCAGGATAATTGGTTAACCATAGCTGTGGCCAGGCACATTTGTCCTGCATCTCTCTGATAACGCAAGTCTGTGCATTGGCCCAGGGACACTTCTATTTGTGAGTCCCCAACACACTCTGGTGGCAAAGTGAGACAAGACACATGTACACTGTGTACCCCAGGATATGGTAGTGTGGTCCTTCTACCCTTTTTTCACCTTATCCTAAGAGTTAACTTAGCTTAACTCTTAAACTGTATGTTTCCCTTAGCTTTTTCCCTTAGCTTCTCTTTCCCTTAGGTTTCCTTTAGCTTCTTGCTGTATGTTTTAGATTGATTTAATAACCATGTGATTTGAACATTTTAATTTTGTCTGTGAGTCTCTCTGTTCTGTGATCTCTAGAGTAGTTTGCTGACACTTTCTCTGCCAGGAAGTGTATTCGGAGGCTACACTGCATCCAGGTAATTTCCCATGTGATGATATTCAGACACATTGTTGTAAAATTTCAGAATATTAAGGAGAAAGAGAAAATTTTAGTGTTTTCAGAAAGACAAAAGATTTCATTTATAAAGACTTTTCATTTATAAAATACTTTTCATTTACAACCTAGGCTAGAAGACAAATAAGCAATGCCTCCAAATAACAAAAAAAAAAAAAAAATCAACCTAGAAGTCTATGCACTACCAAAACATCAGTATCCTGTGGATGCATAGTAACGTTATTGTCAGGTATGCAAGGACTCAGAAAGTTTACCTCCCCCACACTTTTTTTTTTTTTTTTTTTGAGGAAACTTGAAAAATGGTTGCAGCAGTATCGACAGGGAACTGCCGGAAGTTCAAGCCGGATTCAGAGGATGTGAAATGAAGGATACCATTGCTGATGTCAGATGGATCTTGGCTAAAAGCAGAGAATACCAGAAAGATGTTTACCTATGTTTTATTGACTATGAAAAGGCATTCAACTGTGTGGATCATAACAAATTATGGATAACATTGCCAAGAATGGGAACTCCAGAGCACTTAATTGTGCTCATGAGAAACCTGTACATAGACCAAGAGGCAGTCCCTAGAACAGAACAAGGGGATACTGCAGGGTTTAGAGTCAGGAACGGCGTGCGTCAGGGTTGTATTCTTTCACCATACTGATTCAATTTGCATGCTAAGCAAATAATCAGAGAGGCTGGACTATATGAAGAAAAATGTGACATCAGGATTGGAGGAAGACTCATTAACAACCTGCAATATGCAGATGACACAACTTTACTTGCTGAAAGTGAAAAGGACTTAAAGCACTTACTGACAAGATCAAAGACTTCAGCCTTCAGTATGGATTGCACCTTAACATAAAGAAAACAAAAATCCTCACAATTGGACCAATAAGCAACATCATGATAAACGGAGAAAATATTGAAGTTGTCAAGGATTTCATTTTACTTGGATCCACAATCAACATCCATGGAAGCAGCAGTCAAGAAATCAAAAGATGCATTGCATTGGGCAAATCTGCTGCAAAAGACCTCTTTAAACTGTTGAAAAGCAAAGATGTCATCTTGAAGACTAAGCTGCACCTGACCCAAGCTATGGTGTTTTCAATTGCTCATATGCATGTGAAAGCTGGACAGTGAATAAGAAAGACCAAAGAAGAATTGACGACTTTGAATTATGGTGTTGGCAAATATTGAATATACCACGGACTGCCAGAAGAATGAACAAATCTGTCTTGGAAGAAGTACAGCCAGAATGCTCCTTAGAAGCAAGGATGGCAAGACTATGTCTCACACACTTTGGACATGTTATCAGGAGGGATCAGTCCCTGGAGAAGG
This sequence comes from Trichechus manatus latirostris, assembly GCF_000243295.1. Lineage (NCBI taxonomy): Eukaryota > Metazoa > Chordata > Mammalia > Sirenia > Trichechidae > Trichechus > Trichechus manatus. Next base: position 8,165,570 of record NW_004444037.1, on the reverse strand, counting down.
GTATCATGCTTGGTAAAGTAGATGGTCAGGGAAAAAGAGGAAGACCCTTAATGAGATGGATTGACACAGTGGCTGCCACAATGGGCTCAAACATAACAATGATTGTGAGGATGGTGCAAGAATGGGCAGCATTTCGTTCTGTTGTACATGGGATTGCTATGAGTCGAAACTGACTAGACAGCACCTAACAACAACACATCCTTTGTCAGAAGATACTTGAGGATGTGATCCAGCAAAATAAAGGAGTAAAACAAAAATCAGGAAGACATAGAATGAAGGAAATTGGAAAATAAAAGGGGAGTGGATGTTTCCAGGGATGTGATTTAGGTGTGGTGCTTAAAATGCAATAAAGACAACAAAGCAATTTAAAAAAAAAAGATAAAGAAACGTCAGAAAAAAAACACTAAATCTAGATAAGGCATAAAAATGTAATCAAAGCAAACCATTAGACTCTGCAATGAAAAATCTTTATATAGTCATAATAGTGTAAACACTACTTACAACTTTGTACAGTTAGAATTAACCTATTATTGTTGTTAGTTGCCATTGAATCAGCTATGGCTCATAGCACCTTATGTACGACAGAAAGAAACGTTGACCAGTCCTGTGCCGTCTTCATGATCACTGGATGTTTGAGTCCATTGTTGTGGCTATGTGTCAATCCATCTCACTGAGAGTTTCCCTCGTTTCACTGACCCTCTACTTTACTAAACATGATGTCTTTTTCTAGTGATTGGTCTTTTCTGATGACATGTCCAAAGTAAGCTTCTAAGGAACATTCTAGTCGTATTTCTTCTAAGACTGATTTGTTTGTTCTTCTGGCAGTCCACAGTATATTCAAAGCCCTTCGCCAACATCACAGTTTGAATACACCAACTGTTCTATCTTCCTTTTTCATTATCCAGTTTTCACATGCATATGAGGTGATTGAAAAGACCATGGCTTGGGTCAGGCACACCTTACTCCTCAAAAGGACATATTTGCTTTTCAACACTTTAAAGAGGTCTTTTGCAGCAGATTTGCTCAATGCAATATGTCATTTGATTTCTTGACTGCTGCTTCCATGGACATTGATTGTTGACCCAAGTAGAATGCAATCGTTGACAACTTCAATTTCTTCATAGTGTATCATGATATTGTTTACTGGTCCAGTTGTGAAGATTTGCATTTTCTTCACGTTCAGGGTTAATCCACACTGAAGACAGTAGTGCTTCAAGTTGTCTTTACTTTTGGCAAGCAAGGTTGTGTCATCTGCCTATCTCAGGTTGTTAATGAGTCTTCCCCTAAACCTGATGTTGCATTCTTCTTCATATAGTCCAGCTTCTCGGATTATTTTTTCAGCATACAGGTTGAATAAGTAAGATGAAACGATACAACTCTGCTGCATACCTCTTCCAATTTTAAACCATGCAGTATCCCCTTATTTTCTTCAAAGGACTGCCTCTTGATCCATGTACAGGTTCTGCGTGAGCACAATTAAGCGTGATGGAATTCCCATTCTTCGTAATGTTATCCATAATTTGTTAGTTCTACACAATCGAATGTCTGCATAGTCGATAAAACACAGGTAAACATCTTTCTGGTATTCTCTGCTTTCAGCCAAGATCCATCTGACATCAGCAATGTTAGCCCTCATTCCAGGTCCTCTGCTGAACGTGGCATGAATTTGTGCCAGATCCCTGTCAATGTACAACTGCAGCCAGTTTTTAATTATCTTCAGCAAAATTTTGCTAGCATGTGACGTTAATGTTATTGTTTGATATTTTCCGCATTCCATTTGATCACCTTTCTTTGGAATGGGCAGGAGCAAGAATCTCTTCCAGTCAGTTGGCCGAGTAGCTGTCTTCCAAATTTTTTTATATAACTGAGTAAATGCTTCCAGCATTGCATTTATTTTTAGAAACATCTCAATCGGTATTCCGTCAATCCCTGGAGCCTTGTTTTTCACCAATGCCTTCTGTGCAGCTTGAACTTCTTCTTTCAGTACCAGCGATTCTTGATCATATGGTATCTCCTCAAATGGCTGAATGTCAACCAATTCTTCTTGATACAGTCTTTCTGTGTATTCCTTCAATCTTCTTTTGGCAGTGTTTTGTTGTGATCCATAAGATTTTCATTCGCTGATTTTGGGAAGTAGATCACCCAGCCTTTCTTTCTAGTGTGTCCTAGTTTGGAAGCTTCTCTGAAACCTATCCACCATGGATGACCCTGCTGGTATTTGAAATACTGGTGGCATAGCTTCTAGTATCACAGCAACATGCAAGCCATCACAGTACAACAAACTGACAGCTAGGTAGTGGGGATTAACCTATAGACAAGGCTTAATTGTGCTCACAGAAATGTTTCAACCACGATGCTGTGAAAGTGAAAATACAAATGGCAAAAGCTAGGGGTAGAATGAAGGATGAAAGCTGCACTAAGGAGTAAGGAAACTGATACTTTCATCTTTCAAAGAGAAATGTCAAGAGACAGTTTCTGTAATTCAAGAAATAATGATGTAAGCATTTTATTTAAAGTTTCAGATATTATCAGTATAGGAACTAGAAAGATAATTGAAACTACTTGGGAATGAATAATGGAAGAACTGTTTTAGGTGGGCTAATCCCTCATCTATCATAGTAGGAAATTAATAGATAATTTCTAAAATTGATAAATAAAAATTAGTATAGGCATATGTTTCTGTGATGTGGAGGAACCATCAGAAGAATTAAAAACAGAAATGTTAAATGAATTACAAAGAATGCTGAGCAGCCCCTCTCATTTTAAGCAAGCCTTTGTTAAGTTTAAGGGTATAGCACAAAAATAATTTTTTAGCTATCAGGGTCATTCACAGTTAGAGCCCCCACAACCTGCAAAACACTGGTTCCTACTGAGGAAAGATGCCAAAAAAATTAAAATAGGAAAAGTTACTCTGCTCAATCTGTTCATCACTCAAGGCTGCATCACATATTCTTTCCTTTCTTGAACGTCCCCTTATACCCACACCCACCACCTCTCCTCTCCCCCACATACTTACACACTTACAACACATTCACACTGAACTCCATACACTCGCATGTGTGTACATGCACACACACACACTCTCCCCACTCTTACTCAATCTGTTCACCTCTTTGAATTTTTTCACATATTCTTCTCTCCTGAGAGCCTTCTTATACCCACGCTCACGACTTCCACAACCACCCACTCACATACACACGCTCACACACACAAATTTACACACAGTCATGCACATACATGCTTGCTAAATCTATTTACCCCTCTGAGACTTCCCATTTACTCTTCCCTCTCCTGAGAGCCTTCTTATACTCACCCCCACCATCCCCACATCCACTCTACCCCTCCCACACTCACTCATACACACAAACTCACACACACACAATCTCACACACATATACACACCTTCTGGTTAGCATCCATAGCTCTTAACCACTACACCAGCAGGGTTTCTATATATTAGCATACACACTACAAATTAAGCCTTGTCCTGGGTGTTTGAAATAGCTTATGATATTTATTCAATCCTTACAATAATATTTTATTATCGCCTAATAAGGTTCAGAGACCGTGTTAGTGACTAACGAAGATCACACAACTGATCAGACTTCGAAAACAGGTCTAACTATAAAACATAATTGTTGGAGACTTCTGAACACAAAGAAATGCAAATTTTAAGAGTCAGTCACTCTCAGTGGGAATTCAGCGGCTGAAAAATGGGTAGAGGAAATAGAATTGTCCACATTCTAATAAATACAAATAATCAACTCAAATATTCAGTGTAGGCTTGAAGTTTCATGTATCTGAATTCTGAGATGGAAGGAAAACTGCAGTGATTTGTCATAAGGCACCGGGTAGGTCTGATTTAAAGCTTATTAATAATGTAGGCTGTGTCACTGTGCTAAAGCTAAGAGGACCCCAGCTGGATCCAAATAGCTGCTTTTTAATTAAATGCAAATGTAACTCTTTGACAAACATGATTAGTACAAGTTAGTTTCTACAGAAGAAAAGATAATCTGAGATTGTGTGATGGCAAACATCTGGATTTAGGGAATGGATGACTGGCTGAATTGAATTGCACATGTTTGGACAGCTGGATTGCATCATATTTAGGGCAGGGTCTTTTCACCACCCTTGCCCCTGCAAAATAAGTTACTTCTCCCAACCAGTCCCAGATTCCCAGATTATGTTTCTAACCTCTACCGGTGCACAAATAGTCACGGCTAGGGGCCGTCACTTCATCAAATGATTGACCTGCAGCCTGAAGCTACTGAGGGTAAGCAGGAAGCCGAAAGCTTTCTAGTCATAATTTTAAGATTGCTGAGACTTCGGAAATAAATATATCTTTTGGTTTCTGAAAGGAACGGTGGCGCAGCTGTTACACACTCAGCTGCCAACCGAAAGGTCAGTGGTTAGAACGCACCAGCCGGTCCATAGGAAAAAATGTGGCAGTCTGCTTCTGTAAAGATTTACAGCCTTGGAAACACTATGGGACAGTTCTACCTTGTCTTATAGGGTCACTATGAGTCGGAATCGACTCGATGGCAATGGGTTTGTTTTCTGAAAGGGCAAAGTCATGCATCTTGCTGCTGTTCTTTGTCTTTGCTCTCTGCTCAGAAAATGAAACAAGGTCATCAGATCCAAAGACTTTTTTTTAATTTTCAGCAATACAAGGCCCCTGTTTAAAGTTACATTTTAGAATGCCATTACTTTCCCTTGGGCTTTACTTGAGCAATGACCATCTGTTACCTTCCTGAAAGGTGAGGAGGCAAGAAAATAATAGAAGGCATGATCACTGTTTATATACATAAATTTTCATTATAGCATGTTCATTATAATGAAAAAACGGAAAGAGCTAAAATATTGAACCATAAAGGGCTGGTTATGTAGATCATGGAACATCCATAGCTAAATACTTTGAAACTAGTAAAAAAATGTGCTTTTAGAGAAACATTTAATGGCATAGAAAAATGTTCACAATAAAATATACTAGCTGATAAACATTAAAAAGTTAAGCTCCAGTGTTATGGATTGAATTGTGTCCCCCAAAAATATCTGTCAACTTGGCTAGGCCATGATTCCCAGTATTATGTGATTGTCCACCATTTTGTCATCTGATGTGATTTTCCTGTCTGTTTGTAAATTCTATTTCTATGATGTTAATAAGATGGAATAAGTGGCAGTTACGTTAATGAGGCAGGACTCAATCTGCAAGATTAGGTTGTGTCTTAAGTCAATCTCTTTTAAGATATAAAACAGAGAAGTGAGCAGAGAGACATAGGGACCTCATACTACCAAGAAACAAGAGCCAGGAGAATAGAACATCCTTTGGACCCAGGGTCCCTGCGCTGAGAATTTCCTCGACAGGGGAAGATTGTTGACAAGCACTGTCCCGCAGAGCTGAGAGAGAAAGAAAGTCTTTCCCTGGAGCTGGCACCCTGAATTCAAACTTCTAGCCTCCTAAACTGTGAGAGAATAAATTTCCCTTTGTTAAAGCCATCCACTTATGGTATTTCTGTTATAACAGCACTAGATAACTAAGACACCCAGTTTTGTTTAATGAAAGGATCTACCTCCAAACTGTTAAGTGTTTATATGTAATGGTGGAAATATAAGTAATGACCATATAATTTATCTTCCCAAAACTGAAACATTGTTGAGACTAAAAAGGGGTGCTAAAAATAATTAAAATTATATAACATTTTAAGTAGTTATTAACTTACCAATTGATTTTCTTATATTGCTAAACCTATAAAATAGGTCTGTTAAAAAGCTATGTTCATGGATTCATGGTAAACTTTACAAAGATTACGGTGATTGAAATAAATCAGACACAAAAGGTCAAATATCATATGATCCCACTTATAAGAAATATCCAGAATAGGCAAATGCATAGAGTCAAGGTTTATGAGTGGTTATCTGGGGTGGGTAGCAGGTGGAAATGGGAAGATTGCTTAAGGGGTACTGAGTTTCTGTCAAGAGTTATGACAAAATTTAGAAACAAATAGTGATTATTGTTGTACAACTTGGTAAATGTAATTAATGTCACTGAACTGTACATGCAAAAATGGTTGAAATGGCAAACGTTTTGTTACTTACATTTCATCACAATAAAAAAAAATTTAAGCTATGTTCAAGAAACAGTTCTTAATAACAGAAACTTTTTTAATATAACCCTGGTGGCGTAGTGGTTAAGAGCTACGGCTGTTAACCAAAAGATTGGCAGTTCCAATCCACCAGGCACTCCTTGGAAACTCTAGGGGGTAGTTCTACTCTGTCTTACAGGATCACTATGAGTCGGAATCGACTTGACAGCAAGTGGTTTGTTTTTTGTTTTTTTATGTATATTAAAGAAAAATAAAGAACTTGTTTACATTATCTGGCCATTAAAATACACCATAAACAATGATTATTTTGGCACATATTCCCATACTTTCGTACCTATTCATGCACTCTAAACAGTTTCTTAGTATATATGACTAATACCATATCACTGGCATTTTTTTAAGAATGTATTTATTCCAATATGGCTTACTACTTTTTAAATTCTTAAAAAATTGTCTGAAATCTTTTTCAAAAATGCATTTTAAGGTTATGGTAGATTGCAGAATGACTCCAATTTGACACCCCTCCTTGTATTCACACCCTTTGCCTTGTAATTTTGCCATGCCCTCCTACTCCGACTCTGGGCCAAGCCATGTGACTTGCTTAGACCAATGGATGCTAACAAATGTGATACAAAGCAGAGTCTTGAAAGGTTATCACCATGAGAACATATACAGGCTACACTGCTAGAGAATAAGCTAGAGCTGAGTCAGAAATTCAAATTGTCCCAGCTGAGGCCAGCCTGGATCAGCCAATAGCCAGCCAACTCCCCAACATGTAAGCAAGCCCATCCAAGACAGGGAAGCCCTTAGCTAACTACCCTCAATATGTGAATAATAAACACTTATTGTTATATGCCACTGAGATTTTGTGTGGTTGTGCTGCCCAGCATTCTTATGGTAATAGACAACTGATACAACAACACATTTAAAAATATTGACCCCTTCAATTAACGCTTCTCTGAGACCATAATATTTTAAATTTTATGAACATTTTTTAAGAAAATTTTCTCTCTATAGATTCTGAGATACTTGATACTTGATCATCTTAAAGCAAATTGTGGTAAATGGAGAATGTTCTGTATTCTGCATATTTTCCACATTGAAATATATAATTAATTTCAGTCTTTTTGTCTTTTTGCTTTTATTCATATTACCATTCTTCAAGCGATATTTTTACGAGAAAAAAACTCACCAAATAAATTTGCAAATTTGAATCCTGTGAAGACCTTCTCAATTGCATTCCATTTTGGTGCAGAGTATGAAGTTATTCAATTAAAATTAGACACTTCAGGAAAAGATTCTTCCCACATATATCAATATTCCAAAGCACAATTATACTTTTAAGATTAAATCTTGTACATTATTTGTGCTCTCACTGTTTAATATATTCATTTCTTCCTTCACTTTTGTAGGGACAGATTTCAATGTCTTCCTTTCTTGTCAACAATTTAACTTGCTAACAGCTTCAAAAGCTGTCGTTTTTGATGCTCCACTTGTGGAACACTTTGAATAAAATTGCAATTAATTTTTTGACAAATAGCAACCAAAATTTACAAGAGTCATTTACAGAAAATTCAATAGCATTTCAAACACCTAAGTTTATTTATAAAGTAATTCTGGGACTCGGGCAGACATGACTCTAGCAGCATGCATGCTTGTCCTTTTTCCCACTTCTACTTACTCTGTAATGTTCTCTGGACTTGGACAGACATGGCTGTGGCAACATGCTTGTCCGGTTTCCCATTCTTGCCTATTCTGTAATCTTCTTTGGACTTGGACAGACATGGCTCTAACAGCATGCTTGTCCATTTTCCCACTTTTGTCTGTTCTGTGATATTTCCTTGGACTCGGGTAGAGATGGGTCTGGCAGCATGGTTGTCCATTTTCCACTTTTGCCTTTTTGAATATATGCCGAATAAAACTTTCTTTTTGCTTTATTAAACTTTGTGATGTTTTTACCCTACAACAGTTAATGACGTAGTTGTCAAGCATTTCTGAAGCTACGAATCCAGTGAACCTCGAGGAGACCTGGACTGCAGAGCAGAAGCCGGCGAAAGGGAGGTCCTATCTTCTGCACCCGCGTGTTGTCACTCCATGTCCCTTTGACGCCAGTGGATGAGTGCTCTTCGAAAAGGAGCCTTTGCTTATTCTTTTTTGTTCTCTTTCTCATGTTTTCTTAAGCTTTGTTTGGCATATTTGTTTGAAAACCGGTTGTTTGATTAAGGAGAATCTTTCTTAGATTTTTGCTTGATCGTTTTGTTAAGAGTGACATTTAGTGACACTTTAGGTAAACTGCAGTTTAGGTCCGGATTCGGGCGTTTGAAACATTAAAGAGGTAATTCTGTTTTCAAAGAGCTTTGTGTCACTATAAACCGCAAAAATTTGGGCACGGGTTGACCAGTAAAACCATTAGGGTAGTCGCTGACACTCATCACGAACGTTAAAGTCTCCCGTGACAAGGTAAGGTGGTCGCGAGACAGACTACAGCACCAGCAAGCCAACTCTCCCGCAGCGCAGGTACACACGGTCTAGGCAAAACACTGTCCAAACCCCGCGGCGTTCCTCATTAGGTTTCTTTTTGTGGCTCAGGGAAAACCCGGAAAATAGTGCTCTGTTTTGCCAAATTCTCAGGGGGCGGTGGCAGCTCTTGACCTGTGTTATGAAATTTGCAGGCAGAAGTGGTAGTTTCGTACCTTTTTTATGATATAGTTTCTCAATGAAGAATCACAATGTTAAAATTAAAATCATCGGTAGCTACTTTAAAGTACTTTCCAATCGGAGGAACTAGTATATTTAAGGTCTAAAATAAGACACTAGGTCTCCAGTTAGCAGAATGAATCAAGTTCAAAAAGGAAACTAAAAGCTTGAATCTTATCACTGAACATCTTTGATAAATGAGCCTGGATTTCCCCCCCTCCCCTGCTACGGAGACACTGGTTTGGGGTTCAGATTTTAAAACACTATAAACTAAATACACTAGAAGTAACTTGGAATGTCACTGATCACTTTGAGAAAATGAACTTTCTTTTGTGTTATCCTTTCTTTCCTCTTTAGGGAACTTTGCTTGATGCTGAGGTTTTGTCAAAAGGTCTAACAGTCCTCCATCTGAGGCTCTGACAATAAGTTTTATCTAGAATCTGTTTTTTCCATTGAATTGAGTCGATCTTAACAAAAATTGCTATATACTCTTAAAGAAACTAGGATCCCCATATCCTTGTTTTGTGTGGTATTCTCTGGTGAGTTTATGTGGTCTTTCTCGTTTTGTCCTGAGAGCTTGTTTCTGGTCTAGAGCATTGTGTCTAAGTTTCTGTCTTGTGTTAGGTTGGAGGCTATGGCTGAGAACTGCTGTTTGTTTTTTGTTGTTTTTTTTTTTTTTGTAAGGCTGTCTAACAATCTCAGTTCTTTCTTTGTCCAGAAAAAACTGTGTCTTGTGTCTGTCTTATGATTTAGATCTAGTAGCTACTTAGAGAAACTTTGATATAAATTGCTCTATTTGAAAAGTACACCAAGATCTTCATGTTCTATACTATGTCAGTCTTAAAAGCAAAACCTTTCTAAGTAACCTAAACTAGATATTATATGAAATGTGTTTTATTTAAGGAAAAAGAATATAAAGTAACTCTTCAATGTTTCAAATATTTCTAAAATTTGATTGATAGCAGCCAGTGAACAGAGAAAGCATGTACTTTCAGGCTGAAGTTATTTTCTTTTTTATTATTGTGGTGAATTTAAACACAACAAAACATTTGCAAGTTCAACAATTTCTACATATATAATTCAGTGACATTAATTACATTCTTCATGCTGTGCAACCATTATCACTATACTTTTCCAAGTTTTTCCACCACTGTTAACATAAACTTAATGCCCCTATACAAATTCGATTTCCATGAGGTGGAGTCAGACATACCTCTACTCTATAACTTTTTTACCGATTTTGACATCAGCCATCCCTTCCATGGCAGGTTCTACTTCTTTTCTGGGTTCAATAGTCCATTGCAATGGACACAGAGAACTCACAAACTATACTTAGAGTTAAGTGGTTTATTAAGGAACAGGGTACAACTCAGGATCAGGATCAGGAAGCATGTAGGCAAAGTCCGCCTTCTGCAGCACAGGACAGCTCTCAGGTCTCTCTCTCTCTCTCAGGACAGGCCTCCTCTTGGTCCCCTCAGAATAGGCTCCTCAAGGCCCTGCCGTCTGTTGCCGACAGCTCTGCCACTGGGCCCCATTAGTGTTACAGCTCTTGACCCATGTTACAGCTCTTTTAAGAGGTTCCTTGCCTCCTCTCTCTTTCTTCTCTCTTCTCTCTTTCTTCTGCTTCCTCCTGCTGCTTCTCTTCCTGCTTCTTTCTGTCTCTGAAAACCTCTGTGGCTGCTTAAATATACAAATCTCTTGTCAATTTCAAGGCATGGCCCCTCCCAGCAGGGGACCACAAACTGACCAATCCCCTCTCAGTAGGCCACAGACAGTTCATTTGCATGGTCTATTGACCAGTCCATGCAAGGTGCACATCAATCTCGGGGCAGGCTGCAGCCCAGGGCCAGCCAAAAAGTCAAGTTGTTTCCAGCTTGTCCAGGAAATGTCAGTCAACCTGGACAAAAGTAACAAACCCTCTGAGGTAGAAAACTAGGGCAAAGGTAACTCCTCAGGGCTTAAGGGAAAAATATCTCCAGCTATTTTACCAAAGGCAAAGGACCACATAAAGGAACTCATTTAACTACTTAAGGTTTTTTTTAATTCAGTATCATCTTTGTCTCCAAACTTTTGCACTTCGATTACTCTTACCGTATACCTATATATAAATATCTGCAAATTTTGGAAACTACAGCTTCCGATTCTATTCGTAGAACATCACAGCTCATTTGAAACCACTTTTGAATTATGTATATACACTACAACAAATTTCAAATACCTTTCAGCCCCAGGAGTTTCCTTATTTAATAAGAATATTGTTTTTACCATAATGCTGTGCTTCACTGAAATTCGCATTTCAATTATGTCTACAAACACAAGTAATTTTATTTTTAGTAGTAAACCTCGCAACTGAATTTTTAATGCCTTTCACGATAATATCAAATGTTTCACCTTTGACACAATGTCTTTCCAAAAGCTTACTTTGGTTCCATGAATTAGGCAAAAAAAAAAAATCAAACTGTTAGTAGAACTGACTAATTTTTGGTTTGAATCATTTGGTCACGCTGGTGTAACGGGTATCATTTAAAGTTTAAGAATTGCTTCCTCTGCTGATGGAGCCAACACTTTAACGGCTATTGCTTCCCTTTTCATGAAACTTGGTTTTGAAAATGTGGAAAAATTAACTTAGATCATTTGTGATCCACAGATCATTTAGATCCATAGATCATTTCAGTAATCTAACTGAAAACGAGTACTTTTAACCGCGATATTTAAAAATCAACTTCTATGGCTACACATGTAGCTTGTGAGCTTCAGGCGCAGTCTTCTTAAAATAATGACCAACGTTTGAAATGAAGCTTCTTGAGCAGATTTGTCTCTTCTGGTTTTCACGGGTGCAGTGATACCACTAGAGCCACCTTAGTGGATTATATATGTTACAAAACAAATATTTTATATACTTTACATATTCACTGACTTTCTTGAGAAAGGGATATTTAGTGTTAATTTTTCATTAATATGCACTTTGCCTTCTATTTCTAGCTTATTGCTGCTGAAAGGGTTTGTTGTAGAATAAAAGAAGTGTTGTCAAACAATAAATACCTCATTGTAGATTTACATCATACTATAAATGACACTAAGGGTAGTGGTGGTTCACTGGTAGAATTCTTGGCTTCCATGCTAGAGACCTAGGTTCGAATCCTGGCCAATCCACCTCATATGCAGCCACCACCCATCTGTCAGTGGAGGCTTGCATGCTACTATGATGCTGAACAGGTTTGAGCAGAGATTCCAGACTAATACAGACTAGGAAGAAAGGCCTGGTGATCTACTTCCAAAAATCAGCCATTGAAAACCGTATGGATCACAATGGTCCAATCCACAACTGATCATGGGGATGGGGCAGGGCTGGGCAGTGTTTCGCTCCATGGTGCATGAGGTCACCATGAGTCAGAGGCCAACTGGATAGCAGCTAACAACAACATAAATGCAAAGCCACGGTGCCAAGAACTTTTGGACTCCTCCATATATGCTCTTTGACAGGACTACTCCACTTCTATTTTTCAAGCTTGTTTTACGTACACCTAACCTGTAATATCCCATGGTTCCCGCTGACTCTGCCAACTAGTGGCCTGGTGGCTTCATGCATCTCTGAAGCTGTGGCACAACTGATTTTTACACCAAGTGGCTACAGGGGCAGCAATGAATACATCTACCACCTCTGAGATTGGAAGGAATTAGCTGTCCCTAATACTATGTTGAAGTGCACTTCATTTTATCAGCAAGGGCCTTGCAACCAACCTGACCTTGAAAGAGGGGTCATAGTTACTTTGCATTAGGAAATAGTAGGCAAAGAGAGAAGGTTTAATATCTTTTAAATTTATGCACATGCTGTGGTAGGCTAAAAAATGACCTCCTAAAGATATGTCTTAAAGCCAGTGAGATATGGGGCCTGGTGGTTGGTTTGACTTTAAAAAAAAAAATACCATTAGCAAGAAAGAAAACATAAATAACTATGGCAAAGAAGTCAAAGAACAGAAAGAGTTAAAAAACTTTGAAATCACTTAGGAAAAAAAAAGTTGCTGCCGAGTCAACTCTGACTCCTGGCCACCCATGTGTGTCAGAGTAGAACTGTGCTCCATAGGGTTTTCAATGGCTGATTTTTCAGAAGCAGATGCCAGGTCTTTTTCTGAGGCACTTCTGGATGGACTTGAACCGCCAACCTTTCATTTACCAGGTGAGTGTGTTAACCATTTGAATCACCTAGGGATTCCTTTGATACCACTTGCTATGTAAAATGCCCAATGAACAAATTGACACAAACTGGTTCATAGAGTTTCACATGGGAAGTGATGACATTACTGAGATGTCACTGTCTATGAATATGTAACAGTCGTATTTCTTTTTCTATCTGGAAAAAAAAAAACCCACTTGGCATATGCCTCAGAATTTGTGTAGTTGAAAAGTATGCTTACACTTTCAATAATCTAATCACGTCTTCAACGGTAACAACGAGTTTTCCCCTCTGGACTGATGGAAGGATGGGACAGGCCTCTTTGTGTCCTCACCAACACTCCACAGATGCTTTACATGATATTCTCATGTTTAGCCTCACAACGGCCCTAGGAGGTAGGTAATACTATCCTCAGGCTTACAGAGATTCAAGGCTCGTAAAGGCCAAGTATGAAACACAGCTAGTGAGAGGCTAACCTGACATTCATCTTCAGTGCCCAAGTCCATGACTTTTTTAACTATCTCCACTGTTCCATGTAAAATGGCATATTTGATAACTTTTTTTTTTTTTTTTTACTTCTCCTCTTTGGTTGTGCTCATAAAGACTCCTATCCTTTGTCCAGCATTAGAATGGACACGACACAGAGAACAGCCCTCAGCGATTTGATGGTTACATGCACCCACTTGAAGTTGCCACGGACTCTGGTCAGCCCATAGTGATTGATCTTAAATGAGTGGGCAGAAAGCAAATGCCCAGTAAAACCAAAACCAAACCCTTTGCTGTTGAGTCAGTTCCGACTCATGGTGACCCCATGGGTTACAGAGTAGAACTACACTCCACAGAGTTTTCTTAGCTATAATCTTTATGGAAGCAGATCATCAGGCCTTTTTTCCAAGTGCTGCTGGGTGGGTTTGAACCCCCAACCTTTAGGTTAGTAGACAAGCACAAACCATTTCTGCCACTCAGCGACCTTAAATGCCCAGTAAACCCAAACCAAAAGTCCACTGCTGTCGAGTAGATTCCGACTCATAGCAACACTATAGGACAGAGTAGAACTGCTCCACAGGGTTTCCAAGGGTGTAATCTTTACGGAAGCAGACTACCACATCTTCCTTCTGCAAAGCAGCTGGTGGGTTCAAACCACCATCCTTTTGGTTAGCAACCAAGCACTTTAACCACTGCACCAAGAAGGCTCTTACAGTACCACCAGTACTGGGTCCAAATAATATCCAGAAAACCCACTGAGTCTTTTATTCTTAAGACTGGTATTTCCACACTCAGTATATACTTTTCTCTAAAAGGGGTTGGTAAAAGAGAACCTACAGAATGGGAAAAAATTTTTGGACAGTACAAGTCAGACAAATGTCTAATCTCCATAATCTACGAGAAAATCCAACACCTCTACAACAAAAAGACAAATAATCCTATTAAAAAATGGGCAAAGGAAATGAACAGTCACTTCAC